>NW_024352787.1:0-131473 GCF_902729225.1 Pteropus medius | reverse complement strand
TATATATATATATATATATATATATATATATATATATATATATATGCATACATGTCTTATACATTTGTAGAGAAACACACTGTTAACATGAATTTCTCTGAGGAGTACACTGATGGAGATACAGGGAAGAGGGGAAAGGCAAGAAGCCAAGCTAAAATGGAAAAGAAACACTGCACCAAAAAAATTTTAAAAAAAGAAAAACAACATGTACAGATATTAGTATGGGTCTCCAGATAAACAGAATAAGTAATACACACACTATTATATATATACTTTGTATGTTTGTATATAATAGATGTACATACATATGAGAGAGATTGATTATAGGAATTCGCTCATGGGATTATAGAGGCCGGGGCCAAAATCAACTGTCTGGAAGCTGAAAACCCAGGAGAGCTGGTTGTGTAATACAGCACAACTCCGAAGGCCCGAGGACCGGAGCACCAGTGTCTGAGGACAGAAGGTGGATGTCCCAGCTCGAGCAGAGAGCAAATTTGCCCTTCCTCTGCCTCTTTGTTCTATTCAGGCCCTCAACCAATTGGATGATGCTCACCGCATGGGTGAAGGCAGATCTTCTTTACTCAGTCTATGGATTCAAATGCTAATCTCTTCTGGAGATACCCTCACAGGCACACCCAGAAGTATTGTTTTACCAGCTGTCTGGGTATCCCTCAGCCCAGTCAAGTTGACACATAAAATTAACTGTCATAGTACAGTATGATGACTTTAAACATTTCAGTGCAATGATATGTATGTGTGTATAAGAATTTTTATAATTTTATTCTGGTGAAGTTCAAATAACAAAGATTTTAAAGTGAAAAATTTGGTAGCATTTAGTACATTCACAACGTTGAGCAACCGCACCTCTGTCTAGTTCCCAAATATTTGTATCACTTCAAAATAAAACTCTTAATCAGTTAAGCAGTTTCTCCCTGTTTCTCCTCTCCCCCAGGCCCTGGCAGCCACCAATCTGCATTCTCTCTCTCTAGATTTACTTTTTCTAGATATTTTATATAAACGGAGTCATGTAATATGTGAACTTTTGTGTCTGGTTTCTTTCACTTATATGTTTTTGAGGTTCATCCATGTTATAGCATGTATCAATACTTCATTCCTTTCATGGCTGAATAATATTCCGTTGTATGAGTATATCACTGATGGTTAATCCCTGCATCCATTGAGGGACATTTGGCATGTGTCCACCTTTTGGCTGTGAACAGTGCTGTGATCATGCATGTACTTGTATTCGTTTGAGTACCTGCTTTTAATTCTTCTGGGTACATACCCAGAGTGGAATTTATGGGTTATATGGTAATTCTACATTTAATTTTATGAGGACCCAGCAAACTTTTCCACAGTGGTTGAATCATTTGGCATTCTCACCAGAAAGATGAGAGTTGCAATAGGATTTTTTCTTTTTTAATTAAAAAAAAAGAAAAGGCACAGAGAGGCTATAAACTCTTGGAGCTCATTAAGGGCAGTGTTCACAGGGAACATAGGAGTATCGGTGGGATGAAAATTATCTTTGGCCTTGGACAAATTCCTTACTTTCATGGAGCCTCAATTTATTTTTGCTAAACACAAAAATTATAACATCATAGAATACTTGGGTATTATATGAAAAAACATGAGAAATCATACTCACTGGCATAGTGTAGACTAGTGGCCCCCAACCTCCAAGATGTGGACCGGTACTGGTACATGGCCTGTTAGGAACCGGGCCACATATCAGGAGGTGAATGGTGGGCAAGGAGCAAAGCATCATCTGTGTTTGCAGCCGCTCCCCAGCGCTAACATCGCTGCCTCAGCTCCACCTCAGATCATCAGGCATTGGATTCTCATAGGAGCACCAGTCCCTGGTGCCAAAAAGGAACCACAATCAACAATATTTAAGTGAATCTCAATGTTCTTTACTAACAGGAGCATTTATTATAGTTGAAAAAAAAGTTGAAACCATGATAGATGTACACGTGATGATTTCCCAAAAGAGAGAGTTTCCAAGATAAGGTAAAGGTATCTCTAGATAGTGTCATTTCAACAAGATGAGGGCACCATGATGGAGGCAGTATGTCACGTGGTGTAAAAAACACAGCCTTTCAAATCAGATAGTCCTGAATCCACAAATTAGCTTTGCCCTGAGGTAGTCAGAATTCCTTCCATTGCAAGTGACAGGAACCCAACTCGAATAGCATATACAACAAAGGGAGACTTGCTGGCTATGGCAGAGCTTCCCTAACAGTGTACTAGGCATGAGTTACAGGTATGCTGGGATATTCCTCCCTTCAGCCTTGGAGAAGGGGTGGGGTCAGCCAGGGCTGGTACCTCGATGTAACAACATGTAAGCCTGATCAATTACTGTTTTCTTTGGCATGCTTTTCCATTGTATACCTGCTGTCTCATGTGGCGCTGACCCTTCTTGGGCTCCTACCCTTACATCCCATCATTAGAAAAAAAGGGAACTCACTTCTCCCACCACAGGTAGAAGAATCCCAGAGGTATTCTGATTGGCCTGGCTTGCATCATGTGTTCACGCTCCACCAATTCTCAAGACTAGAAGACTAGGTATTTCAATTGGCCCACATGTCTCATCCCTTCTAGCCAGAGATGGAATCATTTAAAAAAATGGCAGCTCCCATATCCAGACTAGGAGGTAGAAAGAATAGTTCCTGAAAAGTGGACGGGACACAAAAATTTTGATGATGTTCAATTCACTAAATTTTTCTTTTAGGGTTTGTCCTTTTGGTGTCACGTCTAAGAACTCTGCCTAGCTCTAAGCCTTAAAGACTTTTTCCTATGCTTTCTTCCAGAAGTGTTATAGTTTTACATTTTGCATTTAAATTCAAGATCCAGTTTTGAATTAATTTTTGTATCCTATATGAAGTTTGGGTCAAATATTTTTTATCTATGGATGTCCAACTTGTTGTTGAAAAGACTATTCTTCATCCATTAAATTAATTCACACCTTTCCCAGAAATTAATTGGATATATTGTATTGATCTATTTCTGGGTTCTCTTTTCTTTTCCATTATCCTATGTGTCAACTAACATGCTATCTTGGTTATGATAGCTATATAGTAAATCTTAACATAACGTAAAGTATTTTGTCCCACTTAATTCTTCCTTTCAAAATTGTTTTGGCTATTCTAGTTTGCCATTCCATATACATTTTAGAGTCATATTGTATCTACATATTTTTAAAAGCTTGTTAAGATTTGATAGGAACTGTGTTTAATCTACATATCGATTTGAGGAAAACTGACATTTTACTATATTGAGTCTTCTAATCCGTGAGCACAGTATATCTCTCCATTTATTTAGATCTTATTTGATTTATTTCATCAATATGTTGTGATTTTCAGCATACAGAGCCCATCCTGTTCTGTGCTGCAAAAGATCCTATTAAGAGAATGAAAAGATAAGCTGCTGACTGAGAAAAAATGTTAGCAAATCATATATCTGACAAAGATCTTATATCTATAATATACAAAGAGCTTTCAAAACTTGGCAGCAAAAATACCTAAACAGAATAGCAATTCAGTTGTAAAATACACAAAGATAAAGACAGATATTTCACTGAACAGGAGATATGCATGGCAAATAGCACATGAAAACATGTTCAACATTAGCCATATCATATTTTAGCATACACAAACTTTGATCATATACAGGAATTAATAAATTGAGTGTTCATGTTGACTGCTTAGTGTGGGAGAATTAAGACACAATTTAACAAATCCAGTGTTATGTCAAAATTATATGTTTTTATTACATATAAAGGCTATCATATTTTATAACATGATATGCCAAATTTATGACAATGTAAAAAGTATTCACCATATGGTACACATATTTCTTTTCATAAAAGTGTTAAGTACATAAAACTAGCTTAACCTGTATTTTAGGGTAAGATGTTATTTTTTCATATTTTCTAATACTTATCCTCATTGATTCCCTTAATCCTACTATGTTATTATTTTGATCATAAAACTCTAGTGGTTTCTCCAAATTCTTCTTATTCATTTGCTTAACTATATTGTACCACGCTATAATTCTGATGGGATTGCATAGAACCTGTGATCTAAACATTGTTTAAAAAATAACATTAGATATCAAATAGCAACAAATTCTTTTCTCCATATTTATCGAAGGTCAAATAATTATCAGGCACAGAATGTATAGAAAGCGTTTTTTAAAAAAATCCTCCAATGTGGAAAATTTTCAAAATAATTTTATGTAAATAATTTTACATAAATAATACCTCAGGCCTCAAACTTTACATACCAAGTTTATTTTGTTAATTAGATTATATGTCCCAACAGTGGAAGAGGATCAGTAAAGATAATACAGACACACTAATAATTAACTCAGAAGATAATCATTCCACTTCGGAATCATTTGCTATCTTTTTTTGCCCCAAGGGCTCTAATTATTCATGATAACTTGCATTTCTTGCCTATTTATGCTCTGAAATTTGACCATGGAAGGTTGAAAGTGTAATTTTGACCAGTAACAGAAAATGGCAGCCACATTACACACCTAATGACTGGAGAAGGGCCTCAGTGTTGAGGTAGTTCTAACATAATTAGTATATTCTTTAGAAGCAGTTTCAGTATAGGTTAGTATTTTTTTCCCAAAAAATGATGAAGCTTGAAGTCATTGTCTATGATGTTCCTTTGCTGCCCCCTCAAGTTTTCACATTTTTCTTCAGAGAGACAAAATTCTAAATAACCTAAAATATCACCCCAAATAGAATTTAAAAACCATTCATAAACTGCTCGTGATACAAACTACTGGTAGTCTCAATTATTAAAAACAGTAATATTATCTTCCACATACATAGTTCTGTGGGGTGCCATTTACTCCTATTAGCATAATTCAGGGATAATCTTTAAAATGTATAATTAAAAATATATTTTGCATACATTTTAAGGTAAAAGCAAAAGCTTTTTTCAACTATCTATTGTTCTTAGGTTTTAAGACCCACAGGATAAATTAGTCACAATAAATTCCATCTTGATTATTATTGTACTGTATATACCATTAACCTCTCAACTAAATTTTTGTTCTGAGATAAAAAAATTTACTAGACATTGTAAAATGTCAACTTTCACATATTATAAACTATATATGGGCCCACTGTCATTATGTACAACATAAAGTAACTCTGGGAGGGGTAGGAAGAGAGCCAACCTTGCTGTGCACCCATTATTTCCTAGGCCATCCGCATTTGTGATCTCACTTAATTTTCAAAGCAACCCTGCAAAGTAGGTTTTTCTCCATTTCCCAATGAGCAAACTGAGGTAGAGAGATCACAATGCCAAGTACATTTTCCAAATTCACACACTCAGTGAAGAGCATATATGTGCAATTCAAATTCAGGTTGGTCTGACTTCAACATCCATGCTTTTTCCAATACCGCATGTTACTTTCCATACAAAAAAAGATGTATTCATTCTTTTACCTTTCAATATTCTATTTTCCATTTATCCTTCCATTCGATCAGTTCATCGAGCACGTGCTCTACGTGGGCCCTGATGATTGTTAAAAACCTTCCTGTGTTGAGGGCAGATTTAACCCAAGTACCTCCAGGCTTAGAAGTTGTTGCACAATAATATAAAAATACTTAAAACTACTGAACTGTGCCCTTAAAAATGGTTAAGATGCTAACTTTTACATTATGTGTATTTTACAACTTTAAAAATTCAATGAAAAAATAGGACATAAGAGCAAAAAGAAAAATCGGTTATATAGATGTTAGAAGGCTGAATGAATAAAACTTGAGACACTTAAATATTGGTAAATCCATGAAGAGCTATCATGCCTAGGGTTGAGGTAACCAAGATATTAATACTCAAACTAACCACCACCTTAGGGCTGGGGAACAAAAGGAAGAGCTGGGACTGCCAGGACCAGAGCTCAGGAGAGGGGCCCACATATGCCTGGTGCTTGACTTCCAAGGTGGGGATAGGAGGTGCACGCTGTGGCTAATGCTGAGAAGACCTAAAGAAGCTGGAGTTTGAAGTTGCAACTTTCTTCTTCTACTTGAAGGAGTGCTACCAGGAACTGGAAACAAAAGGATGTCCCTTCTCTCCTCTTCATATCTCCCAAAAGGGCATCCCACTGGTAGGATCCAAACAGAAGCCAGTTGGCAAGGGAGCCCTGAAAATGAACTTAGCAAAGTCTTAACCCCAGTGTCACAGAGCAGAGCAGAGAAAGGTAAGCTTAGAGCTGAGACAATAATAACCAGCATAACTGGTGAAGTTTCAATATGGACACTGTAGTATAAGTATAATAATGTTAGATTTCCTGATAAGGATTATACTGTGGTTATATAAGAAAATGTCTTTATTCTTAGGAGATATATGCTGAATTACTAAAGAATGAAGGCTTATGATTCTACAACTTGTTAAAGAAAAAATTATTCATGACACTTGCTAAAGAAGGTAAGGCAGACTTTATTTAAGGGGACTATTGCCACAGTTGTAGGGAATACCACAATGGGGCTTTGCAGTGAGGGAGAGAGACTGGCTCAACTCCAAATACAAGGACAAGTGGGAATTTATAGCCAAGGCGCAGGCTGGGGATCTGCATGGGAAATTACTAAAGGAAACATCAGTAGTCAGGGAGAATTCTCGCTGAACTGACCTAACAAGAGTCTTGCTGAAAGCAGGCCAGGGTCATCATTAGACAATCCCTGGGGGATGGTGAGAGATGAGGAAATGGATCAGATACTGAGAATGGATAAACTGACTTAGTAGGATTCTTACTAATATTGAAAATGCAGAACCGAACGTGGAAGTCTGAAAGTCTAGATGAAAAAAAACTCAGGGGATCCTCATTAGACCTTAGTCAAGGAGAGACTGTCATTCTCAAGTAATTCATAAGATACAGTAAATATCGCAATACATTAAAAGTAATGAACCTCAGTAAAGAATATATGGAAGTTCTTTGTATTTTTTATACTTTTTTGTAAGCTGAAGATTATTTTAAAATAAAAAGTTAAAAAACCCCACAAACCTGTATAGTTCTGTTGCCTTTGTCTGGTTCATACCTGCAAGTGTTTTATTGGCTGAGCTATATTCTTGCTCAGTTTTGTTCATTTAACCTGACATATTAATCATTGCATTGTATTTCTCATAAGCTGGTAAAACAAAACTTTTTGAACCTATATGATTGCATTGCAAACCTCAGCCAAGATAAAGTATTTCCTAGACTTCAATCATGAGTACCATCTGCATGATTTTTGCCACACCCGCAAAGCTATTGTGGCTCTGTTGACATTTTTAAAAATCAATTAACTGACTTTCTAAAAAGTATTCTAAAAGAAAATTTATAACATTACCATAAATGAAACACTAGTATCATTTGCTATAATATAAATAGCAGGCAACCACAAAAATATACTAAAACCAGAACAATGTTATTAAATTAAAAAAAATAACATCAACGCTAGTAAATATAATTATTTTATGAAAACATATTTGAAAATATGCTCCCTGAGTGGAACTTTTAATACTGATTTAATATTAAAAGGACATTTAGTCTGATGCCACTTAGTTTAAGATGAAATGAGGTTCTAAATCAATATAATGACCCAGTTTTAATATTTTTATAACCAGTACTGAGCATATCAATTTTATAGTCATTTAAAGAGCAAAAAATGTTTAACCTCCATCTTTGACAGAATTGAATACTGAAAATTCTTAGCCAAAAAGATATAACTTTTATTTCAAAAGCCATTTGAATATTTATAAGCCTGGAAGGATACCTAAGAACAGATAATCTTTCCTTCTTGGGAAGATGTTTAAAAACATCCTTTTTAGATAATTCAGTTATGTTGAAATTTTATTATAAATTTATTGCAAGGAGATAGGCCTCAAGCAGGCCAACTTCAAAGATTCTTTCATAGCAGAGACATTTAGAGGTAAAAATAATTAGAGTAGATAATCATTGTTGACTTATTAAAAAGCAAAACAAAACACCCAAATGTCTGGGTTACTAGGTGGGTAGATCGTTTCTCAGAATTATTTTTAACTTGATTCATAGTCACCAGACACGCACACATTTCATCAGAAGTGCTAATTTCCTTCTGGAAGGGCTTTTGAAGCAAAAAGGTTCTGTTAGTCAGAATTTTTCTTTCACAAGGGGAGCCGGTGGGTGTGGCTGAGGGACAAGTGTGGGAAGAGAATTTTCACCGTTTGATAAATTTCAAATTTTGAACCAGGTGGAACTTTGTATAAAAAGTTAAATAATTAAAAATTAACACTCTCCAGAATTTAGGCTTCAAAATGCTCATGTATTTTGTAATGTATGAAAACTAAAAGAAGAGAGCATTCCTTCCTTATCCACTTACCCCTGCCATCTGATTTGAGAAAATGTGTCAGGAGTCTTTTCATAAATATTTCCAATTTTGTTCAGATGAGTTCAGAAGCAGAAAGCTCAGATTATCAGTAAATCCTTAATCTTGGTTGGTTTTGAAATGTTTGAATGATTGGGGGTGGTCCCCATGGCCCAGATGTAGCCATCATAGTAACAGCTATTACCCATGTCCCCTGAAGCACTTTGGTTACATTATTCTATTGAATTGTCACCAGTACTCCTTTCCACACACAAATCAGAGGAAGCTTTGGGAGCAGCCAAAAGAAACTATTTAGAAATTATTAATCCATTCCAGAGAGTGCAAATAAAGGCTGAGATAGGACGTTTGCACTGAAAACAAGTCCAGGCAAGAAACAAACGCTCTCCTAGTACAATAAAGCAAAAGTGGAGACAAAGGGAGACAGTTCCTTACCTGCAAGTCAAGGCAGGAGTTTTCGAAACAGAATGAAGACTGTGGTTCCAGGGCTCCATTATCAAGTGGAGGAGGACAAGACTGAAGTTGAATGCCAGACCCTGCTGGCCGTCCCTCCAGCTTTGTATGCCTTCCGGATGACTTCTTAGAGATGATCACTGCATTAAAGTTGGGCAGGCTGTCTGGGTAAGCAAGTCATTTCAGTGAGTAGGATCCCTGAGGCCAGCACAGAGCCCCTGCCTCATAGCCTCTGGTGACAGAGATCTAGAGGTTCCTATATTGGGGAAGGGAGTGGAAAAAAGGGGTGATCCCTATTACAAATCAGAAATACCTGTTAGTGGTGTGAAATGTAACCTTTGCTCCTCAGAATTCTTTAACTATTGCTATTCAGTTTAGTTATTGCTGTTTTAAAAAGTTATTTCAATCCATTCTAATGTCTCCATATTTGCTATTTTATATTTTTACTCTTTGTAAAACACCAGCTACAATGTGAGTTTCTGTCTTATGTCTTATTGATCATTTCCATGAGACTTAATTCAAGAATACTAAAAACATTGATGGGCTGCATTTTTCTGAAATACAGAATTATCTTTTCTGACTCTTTAATAATAAACTTTAAATATTCTTTTTTAATCAGAAAAATGCGACAGAGTCATAACTCTACAAGTATCCTTTAGCTATTTCCTGATCGAAGGGGCTTTTCAGTAGCTAAATGTTTAAAACTACATAAAATGTGTCAACAGAGTCCAAGAGAAGTGTTTGAGAAAAATCCAAGAACCTGAGATTAAGTAGTTAACTGGCAGCCACATACAGCTGGGACAAACAGAAAGACTCCCTGCTCCACTAGGTTTCTAGAAATGGTAAAACTGTGGGCCTTGGGGCTATTTCTAAACGGGCTACAAATAACTTGGCACATTTTCTCTACTGACAACCTAATCATGACTTAATAGTAATACTCCTCTCAGGCAGGAGTCAGGATTCTCACTAGTTGGTCCTAAGTGCCCCACTCTGGGCCAGCTCTGTGATACAGCCCCAGGGCAATCCCAAATGAGGTAGAAAGGCTGGGTAGAGTCTCACCTCAGGGAGGTTTTCATTGACCAAGAATGAACATATTTTTAGTCTCTGGTAGTTTGCCAGAATGCCTACATTGAGGCCACTGGATGCACATCCTGTTTGCATTACTAAATGTTTCCCTGATTTCTTCCTATTATACACTCTGCACCCTCTACTTTTCCTTGCTATATAATTGTAGTATGATGTATCCCCTACATGAAGGCAGCACATGTGTTTTGCTCAGCACTTACACACCCAAGCCATAGTAGTTCTTAATTGCTTAATAAAATTTAGACTTTTTTTTTAAGGCAAGGCAACCCCTGGTTGACCTCACAGATTGCAAAGAACTTGTCATCTTACAATCCCTTATTTTTTACACCTACAGCACCTGGTCTTCCTAGGTGGTCTCCCATCCAAGTATTAACCAGGCCCGACCCTGCTTAGCTTCTGAGATCAGGCTTGTTCAGGGTAACATGGCCGTACTTAGATTCTTATTGCTTTCATTTTCCATGGAATAAACATGACAGCTAACTAGTTGTGAAGACAGATACTATCCAAATTTAATAATCCCTTCAAACAAGTACTCATAATCGCAAATCTGCACTACTAGGCATTGTCTTAGGTGTTCCTATTATACACATATTACCTCAAGCCTTACAACCAACCTGTGGGTGCTGATACTGTCCATGAACTTCTCACAAGTACTGAGGCACAGAGGTTAAGGGCTCACCCAAAGGCCCAGACTAATAAGCAGTTGGGACTATGTGTGTACTATTATTATTCCCATTTTAGAAAGAAAGCAACTAAGGCATTTAGGTGAATTTGTTCAAAGTATCGATAAATGTACAGTGAGATTTCTGAACCTAAGCAGTCATGTTTTAATCAGGCATCAGCAAACTATATATAATCTACCTGTTCATGGAGTTTAATGAGACATAGCCATGCCTATTTGTTTAGTAATGTCTACAGCTGCTTTTGTGCTAGAATGGCAGAAAAGCAGTTGTGAGGAACCATGGGACCTGCAAAACTTTACATAAGTAAAAATATTTACTCTCTAGTCCTTTAGAGAAAGTTTGCTTACCCCTGATCTTAACCATTAGACGCCATCATCTTTCACAGTGTACCTTAAGACCACAGAATGTTGTCCGGCTGCAATTCAAAACTTACATTTTCTACCCATCTGTTACAAAACTTCCAGAGAAGACGGGGAACTAATTTCTAATCCACAGGAAATGGCACTAGTCTTGATTCCCATTACAATCTGAATACTAGTCAAGAGGACAAAAATGTATAGATCAAGGAAACGTACAATGAAAGATTCAGAATTATCAAGTAATGTATTTCAGAATTAAACTCTGCTGCCTTAACTATAATTAAAAAAAAAAATTTGTGCCGTTTTACATAAAAATCATATTGCATTGTTGGATTTTTTAGAAATAATTGAACTATAATTTATCTTCAAATTGTTATTCATTCAAATGTATAATATAAATACTATGCAGAAATAAGTCCAAATATTATCTAGCAAATGACTGTCAGGATTATAACTGTGTGAAAAAAAGGGGTCAGTCAGTCCAGGATGGTTTTAGAGTTTGCCATCCCCTTTCCCACTCATTCAGAATTGGAAGCGTTGGAAATAAAAATGCAAGCCTATTACTCCTTGCAGATAATTCACTTTCTTCTAAAACAGTGGTACTCATAATTTTAGGGCTGAGAAAAATGAAAGATGGCTAGGTTTTAGTTATTATTCCTTTGAGGCAAAGAGGAATTAGGAGGAACAAAGTGATTTCTATCTATAGAACATGACAAGAGCCAGAAGATTGACGCAATACTTGTAGTAAAACATTTAGCTAGCTCCTTAGCCTTTCGAATTGCTTTAATTGTAAATAGAAAATCATTCAAGATTAGATCACAAAAATATAATGCTACAGCACTGTAAATATGCACCCCTCCCATGAGACCAGGTGCAGCAAGAATATTTGCTTATGTATTTACTGATGGTTCTGCTAGTCAAACTATAACTCCAGAGCTGACAATTGCTGCTCATTACAAAAGTGTCAAATTACCTTTAAGACTTTATTTTTTAAATTTACAGCATTAAAAAATACTCCAAGAGTTATGCTAAAAATTTCTAACACCTGTGCATGTAACCTCATCCTTTGTTACAACATACCCAGAAAGAGGCGCACACTTTTTTTTTTCCTCCAGAAATAACTTGGATTCACAAATATATCATTACTTGTTGACATGCAAGGCCACTGGGACACTAAATTTGGTACAAAAGGAAAAATCATAAATTTTCATCTTGTGTAGACAAAAGGAGATATTAAAAATGTTTCCCTAATTTAAAAAAAAAATCATTAGTTCATGGACTAATATATTACAATTAGTTATGAGCCCTAGATTTCAGATCATGTCACATTAACAGCCTTTAATACCAACCTTCCCTGATTAAACTTGATTTAACTCCAATTACTTGTTTCTCTACTTCTATCAAGAAGGATGTTGTAGTCAGTTCTGCAGTTAATTGATATAAGCCCATTTACTGCTTCAGGGACCTTAGACTCTTTTTATTGGTACATTTTCTGACTTTCTCATTAATGTTTAAAACCAGAATCTAGGTTCTTACCCATAAGAGCCAGTACAGTGCTTTGCACACATTAGATTCTCCATTTTCAAACCAACTTAGGCAGGTGCACCACGTTTTTAACATGTTTTAAGTGTAGTAATAAAAACAAAACCTAACTGCTCTAGTTAATTGGCATCGGTACATGATTGGTTTTCAAACTCTATGTAAGAAACCAGAAAGGGCCTGTCTTGACACATTTTTACTCCAACAGGAATACAGGGTATAAAGCAGCTCCAAATATTACCCCCTACACATTACAAGAGTCAAATAGGTACCCATTGAAAGCAAGGATTGTGATGGTGAAGTCATTCAAAACATGTTCTGCCAGACACCAAAGCTTCTGGGCTAATGGTGTGCTGAAAATCAAAAATATATTTAAAAGGTATTTGCTACCAAGTGAACCATTTTAATACAATCCACTCTACGTTCTATTCCACTTCAGATTTAATTTTAATAAAGTAATGCAAATCATTTAAAGAAAAAAACCTTTAATTTTAAATTCTGATCTAGGCATAAAATTCATTTTTATATCACGGTTAAATTTAGTACAAACTATAAAAATGTTAACACTGATGTTTCAGCAGAAATCTATTAAGATCCCTTAGAAAAATTTAAAGAAACAAGAACAAGTCATTTACTATGAGGTTAATACATGAAGGAAAAAAACCATTCATACATTTTACTGAATTTGTCAGAAATTTTAGTGATTATACTCATAAAATTAAATTTAAAAGTCGTGTGCAATTCTATAGCAATGACAATTTGCAATGAAAATACTAAGCCAAATCTTTTTTATCTTATCCATCTTAGTTTTAAAAAGACACCAATTGTGAACGCTATAGGTGTATCATAACTTAGCTTAAATTAAAGTGGAAGATGGTAAAAACTAGATGTTTTCAAGTTTGAATTGCACAAGGGAAATGCTAGGGGAAAAAACATTCAGAGCCATAGTTATTACTTTAAAAAAATATTAATTATTCTTATATTAAAAACATTGAATGAATCAAAGCCAGACAGTATGGAACTTTTACACAAACATTTTTTTGTATTTCAATGTTGTTTATTGAGGAGTGAATGAGACTACTGCTAGACATGCCAACACTTCACATTCAAGGGTTGGAAGCTTAAAAGCGTTCCAAACTGAGTTACTGCATAAGCCTTTTGGGAAAAAGAACCAAAAGTGACATCAAATATGACATCTTCATGCTTGTTTTTGTCTTAAGCATTTTATTTTTCAATTTTTGGATCTACTAGTTTGCTGTGTAGGCTTCTTTCTATCCTACAAAAAAGATTCACACTCCAATTAATAGAATTAACACTAGATGTACAGAATTTGTTTTCACACACATCTATGCTGAGTAACGGATCTTAAAGCTGTTTTGTCTTAAATTTCCTTATGTCTAATGAGATAAATTAATTCCATTTCCCTTTCACCTTCACATGGGTGGGTTATACCAATAGAAAAATACTCTTCAGTGCTACTGTAGGGCTAACGGGGAACTTCTTCAGTGGTATGATAGAAATCCATTTAAACACCATTCTGAAACCCAGAGCTTCTCTTCCTGCTGTTGTAGCTTTGGAGAAGAATGCCCTACACAAAACTCAACTGTTCTCTTTTGCTCAAAAACAAAACAAAGAAACCTAAACAAAAGGGTAAACGTTTATTTGGAGTTAGTTTTCTGGTGGTGATATTAAGGCCCTTCAAGCAGAGTTCAGGAGCTCCTGTATTGCTGCCTGCTGCTCAGGACTGAGCTGTGCTATGCATTCAGTCCACAATCCTCCAGATGTCTAGGGGAAAAAACATTTTCACAGATTTAGATTTGGTAAAATGGTTATTTGGAAGTATTTTAATAATCATCATTAGGTAGACAGTTGTAATGCCAAAATATTTTCTTTCCAAGTAGATTAGTTTGATGAGTATCATTATAAAAGAAATCTGTTCATTTCTTTAAAGTTCGTTGCATTTACAGTTTTCATCTTTGCACTGATAAAAATGCACTAGGTAGATGACAAATTCAAGTAACCAACACACATGAATTTAGGGAGTAAAAATCATTTTAAACAATAATGCTTACAGTACTAAAAAAGATGCACCCCCCCTTATTTATTATGGAACCAGGTGCATCTTTTTTTTCTCACAGATACGCAGACAATTTATGCATGAGTTGTACTAAGCACCAACTGGAAGGTTCAAAATATCTCAAATTTAAGACAAAGGTTTTAGTTCTAATAAATAATAGGTATACACACAGATTATGTTAAATATAATCCATTTGAGGCTTGGAGACAAGAGAATAGAAAAATAAAATTTCCTTAGCTTATTAAATTTCTATTTCTTCTTCTAATAAAGGATATGAAAAAACAAAAAAACAAAGAAACAATTTTATTCCTCCTGCCCCAATTTAACCAAATCTGCTTACCTGTACTTGGCGAACTACATTAGCCAGACGTTTGGCACAAGGATCTTCATGTTTAATTGCCTCATGCATTTCTCCTTCTGCAATTATACTGAATATTTTGGGCAGATTGGTATTGTTTGGGCCAAGAACGATTGGGTGATTACTGACAAAAGAAAGAGAAGAAAACCTTTTAAATGAAAATTATAAGGAGAAATCACTCAAGCACTCATACTTTCTTTCCTACACCCTCCCTCCAACACTAAATTTTGTTATAAGGTTTTTATAAAGTGATTATGCATTCACTAAAATCAACTGCCTTTTTAAATTTAGGCAGAAAACCAGTTAATTTTACTTATTAACTCTTTAGTTTCTTCCCCTGCAAATTAGAAAAAATACTTGGCTCATTTCTCGAGACAGTTTTAAGAGTCAAACAACAGAATGCTCTAAATGCTTTAAAAATAATGTGACTTATTAAAAAAAGAAAGTATAACAGCTTAATACAAATTTAATTTAAATATTACCAAATAGTTTCTAAAATAAATCTGAAGTTCAAAATGATACACGGGCATTACGAGAGTAAGCCAGGAAATAAACTCCAGGAAACTCTAATGTAAAGAAACATAACAGTGAATTTAACTAGAATTCAGAATAGTTATTTCTGAGGGAGGTGATCAATGGAGAACTGGTCACTTCAGAGGAGGAGGCAGGTAAGGAGTGTGTTGTCTTCAGGATGGCTGTTATATTTCTTAATGAGGTTCTCAGTGGGAAGACTAAAACTGTGTGTGAATATGAACTTATAGGCATGAAGAAATAAGCCCATTGGCCCATTTCTACAAATTCTCGATGAGTGGTTATAGCCCTTAGATGCATTCATGAACTAAAATTAAGTGAGTAATATTCAGGGGAACTTGGACTTAGACCACTGAAGAACATGCCTATGATCTGATAGTTTCTATGCCTCCAGGTTGTTTATAATTCTTAGATTTACTCATGGGAACAAAATTGTATTAACAATGCCAGGGCCCAGTGCCCAGTGCCAGAACTTGACTGCCCGTCTGGTATACTTCCTTATATCATTGATTCTTAAATCCAAAGAAAAACACCAGGATTTCAGAGGGCAAAAAATGGTACTAACAATGTACTTCAACCTCATTCTATTAATAATGTCAATTATACCTCAGTAAAACTGAAATTAAAAAAAACCCTAAAGCTGAATGAATGAATGAATGAATGAGGGTGGGAAACAGAACAATGAAAGAGAACCTTCTTAAAACATTATGTTCTATATAAGGCCTCATTTGTTGAATTCCATAAAAAATAACCCAAATTAGATTATGAGGCAATCTTACCTGTGATATGGTTTCTTAACATGATTTATAAAGACAGTATTATTACAAATCTGTACACCTGAGGGCTGTGCACAGGAAGCACTTCTTTTGTGAAGGAGAAGGACATAAGGTCCATTTATCTTCTTTCTTACCTTTCAATCAGGTCACACAGATAATTGAAAGTCTGAACAGCTTCTTCTTTATCTTCATGTAGTGGAAGCCAAGACAACCAGTGTGGCAGAACTTCTTCAACGTTCACACAGTCAGGCTTAAACTTCATAATTTTCCCTACTGCTGAGATGCAGTTCTCTGTAGCATTGACATTTTCTTTGGTCTTAGAATCAGCAGACTGAATTACTCTTACCAGCAGTGGAAGTGCTTCTAAAATAAGCATTTGAAAAAAGGTCAGTTAAAAGCTCACACTTTCATGCAAATCTCTGGTCCAGTTATCAGTTATAGTGAAGAAATGTTAAAGATTAAGGAATGTTTTGTCTCCTTCACTACAGAATTAACAGATGGAGTAATGAAAGGGAGACTGTTCCAGCAGAGTCAGGAGCACTAGCATTCTACTAACTTGGAGACCTCAAGATGTTAGTAGCCTACAGATTTACACACCTGATCACCTTACAGTACTTAAGCTTTTAAAAGCCTCCTAGCTATATTCCTGGCTAAACTCAAGTATGTTTTAAAAGTCCTGTTTTAGGAGTTTTTGGTGCACCTCCGAAACCCAAAATAAACCGTGCCCTGGAAGACTGGGGAGGAGAGGCTCTGATTCCACGCAGATTTCATTTTTCATTTCTATGAGAATAAAGATGATAAATTTATAAGTGCTATAGATGGAGTGTTTGAAAAAGGGAAAGAGAATAAGGTAGAAACAGAAAGATAATGTTTGGGAGTGCTCTTGAAGAGAGAACTAGGTAGGAAAAAAAAAAATGCCTGAAAGAAAATGCATGTAACCAAATAAACATCAGTACCTGTACAAAAAGGACGATAGTTATCTCCACCATACTGTGCCATGACTCCCAGGCCATATGCAGCTGCTTGCCTGACTTCTGGGCTGTTGTCACATACATATTGGAGCATTGGCCTTAAGAAATATTCTGCATATTTAAATGAGGCTGGACTACAGTGTTCTATAACATCATCAAAGATGCACAATCCCCATTGTCTGTCTGGCCATGGTCTATGTGGACACTACAAAAGAGATATTCTTTTAAGCTTTGAATATTGAAGTACATAAAGGTTGCAAAGAAATAAATATTCACTATACACTATCGGCTTTCTTGGATATTCCCGACAGAGGCAAGGAAAACTAGTAACAACTACTTCTTGTGAACAACAAGCCTCAAAGTACTATATAGATTTAAATAAGCACAGGTTTAAAAGACTTTTGTGAACTCTTACAGAATTCCACAATCTGACATTATCATAAACCAGGAAGAACTGACAATAGCAGTAATGTATATATATTCACTTTACAAAAAAGGTAACAGAATGCTGTATTTAAAAAAACACAATAATAAAAGATGTGACAATCTTATAGTTTTGATTTAAATCTTTGAAAAAATGTAGTACACTACTAAATACAATAAAATACAAAATTAAAAACCAAAAAAAAGTGAATATCTAATGATTGCATTTTAGTACGTATTTTAAAAACAGTATATAAGACCATCATCCAAAATCTATGATTGCTGGTTGTACTAACAAGGATCATAACTGAAATCTCTAGGGTCTATTGCAAAAAATATAATCATTCTGTTTTCATTTGTCAACTCAGCAAGGCATAGATAATCTGAAATAATGAAAAATCACTTGTTTGTCTTTAGAATGTATAATGATTTAACTATGGAAAACCCAAATAGCAAACTTTAAGCTTATGTTGAGTGAGAAAATATACAGGGCAATAAACTTGATAAAATTAAAGATGCAGAGTTGAAAACTGATTTCTAGGACCCATTTTGACTGGACAGTGTAAGTTTTCTAATACTGCAATGAAAAGAATTCCAGGTAAATCATCTAAAATAACTGTTGAAGAGAGGCAACACTTACAATTAGGTTGACAATTAACGGAAGCAGCTGTTCAAACCATGGTAACACCTTTTCCTTGTAGCTACTGAATATTGAGTGTAAAATGTCTGACACTTTGGTCAGAATATAGACGTCATTATCATCCTAAAACAAAACAAACACACCTATATGTATTAAAAAGTATCCCCACTATTATTAACACTAACATTTATTTTAAAATGAGAAAAATTTCTCATCACTATCTTAAGGGCACAGCAGGAATCTAGAGACTAAGTTTACCTCAATGTTAGGGTGTCATGTCTCTTACCTGCCTATGAATAAAGGTGTATGGCAAGTATTGCACTTCTTGCAAAGACTGATCTTAGTACATACTTCAAAGTGTTTTTACTTGAGTATTTTCTGTTTTGTTTTTTTTTTGCAAGAATGTTTCTAATTTTGAAGCAGGCTGATGGGAAGATGTGGTGTCAGTTACTTACAACATCTCATCCCTGTGAACTTGTGCTTGGTAGCATGTGAGCACGCTGCAGAGAATTGGGATGACCTGAACATGCCAGCACTGGTCCACCAGGATGGCCACGAGCCACATATTATAGACCCTAAATACACAGTTGAAATATGTCTGATGGTGTCAAATGGTTTGATGAGGCAAGAACTAAGTAACAAGGCAGAGAATTATCCTATCAAATAATGCATGTATATTATTTACTAGAAGTAAATCTGCATTATTCTATAGTTCAGTAGAAAGACAGGTGTTACAAAAAGATCTGGCCTTAAACTCTAGGTCCTTCAAGAGTATGTGCCTTTAGGTAGTCACTTAACATCTGAGTTTGAGTTCAAGCATCTTTAAAATAGTGAAAGCATCACCAAATACACAGCTGTGAGGACTAAGTAAAAGAAAATACTAGAACTACAAAGTACTTTTATGTGTACGTATATGCAACAAAATGCATACACACAGCATTCAAAACACAAATCAGATAAGTCGAATGACTTATTCTCTAAATTAATAAAATATACATCAGATTCTTTTGCTAAAGATTACTAATAATTACATAAGAATGTCAGGTCAGATGAATTAGAAACGTAAGCATTTAAAAATCTTCCAGATAGAAATGACCAGGTAAATCAAGTTCTGAAGGGAATAATTTACCTCATCTTGCAGTGACTCTTCCACCTGTTCATCATAGTCTTCATCTTGTCTTTTAACTAAAACATACCCAAATAAATGTCTTTTTAAATGGTTGCCAAAATGGTCAAGGATTACATTCAGAAATAAAGCATAAAAAACTTACCTTGTCGCAATTCTTGATTTTTAAAATGTTCTTCAAGTTTAGCTTTCAGTATGCCTCCTAATTCTTCAAAGTGTTCATTACTAAGGCATCCATCTCCCATTACTTCAATGCACTAAAATGAGGTTGAAGAAAGAAAGCAACTAAGATTTACGGGTTTCTAAGAGTCAAAAGTTAAACTTCATTAAGAATCACATGGAAGCATGAGAAAAATGAGCATAGCTCAGTATCCTGGAAGACTAATGATTAAATGAACGGATATTCTTGGTTTGTATTTGTTACTATGCCAGTATATTAAAGAGAAGACTTTAAAACACATTTTCTTTTAAACTTGTTCTAGGCACATCGTAAGTGCCAGGCATTATGCTATGTGCTGAGTGTTCAAAGATGGAACAGGCCAACCAGCTTCTAAGGAGCCCAATCCTACATACATGCTCTATACAAAGACAGCACTAGAGAAGGGTTAGTCCGCTCTGGGAGGGCATCACAGGTAGAGGGAACGATATAGGCAAAGGTCTGGAAGCATGCATTCTTTGGAAAAACAAGAAATTTTGAACTGCAAGAGTGTAAATGGAGACAAAGATGCTAAAGAATTTTTAAACCTAATGGGAGCAAGCTATGGAGCTGTGAACAATGGGGGTGACCAAGAATATGGGAAGATTAGTGACTAAAACGAAGACCAAGTTAATGCTTGAGAAAGGAGAACAGGCTACGAGGAAAAGTAAGAGCAACTTCTGGAACAGACCAAGTGAGGCTATTTTGGCAGCACAAAGAAGAGAGAAGACAATGGGGAAAAACAGGAATTTAGAAGAGAGTCTAGAACAAAAATCAGACAATGAGTTGGAAATGATACCCAAGCTTTTATAGTCAGACTATAGGTAAATGATGGTAGAAACTACTTAAGACTGGAATACAAGGGTAGCTACTCTTAAGAAACAAATGACACCAAAACATTAAAATAAAAAAGAACTGGCCATTTTTAGTTAAAAAAAAAAACTGTTACACAAAAGTTCCCCAATGTATTGAGCAAGATTAATAAATGAACATATGACTTCATACATATTATTAAGAGAAAAATATTTACCTTTGCAAAAGAATGCATTATTTCTGAGAGGACATCTGAATCTGGTTCTGTGCCAATGGCCTTGATTAGAGCATCACACATAAAATGCCACATTTGTGTGAGATACTCAGGACCACGAACTCTCGCACATTCCAACAGAAGAGGCATGGATTCTGCTGCTGCCACTCGAACACGTATTATTGTTAAGGAAATGTAATCACTATCCTCAAAAGATTGTCCTATCATTTTCTTATTTAAAAGTGCTAAGTTAACAGGAGTGCTAAGCAACTTGTTTACCTAAGACTGCTATCCAAGAGCTTGTGTTAAATATAACATGTATAAAAATATAAGTCTCTCTGCTCACAAGACATACCTCCTGTGTTTTCTGTCACCTACAATATGAGTCTCAAATGTAACCCAAAAACATAAAAACGACTGTGAAAAGACCTGAGACCCTTGGATCTCTTCCTGTACTAGTCTTTTCCATTTTTAATAAAAGTTTAGTTGTCTTTCTCTATCTAATACCATTTTCAAAATAAAGTCTCAAGAGTTCCTCTTAAAAACAATTCTGCTTTGTTTTCTTAAATAATGGGAATTCTCTGCTGGGCAAAAGCCATCTTCTGTAAAGGATGCCACTACAGGATACTGCATGAGGACCACAACAAAGGGACCCTAGAGGCAGACAGAGCTGAGTTTGGGTCTGGGCTCTACCACTTTGTTGAGTTGTCTTTTTTTAACCCACTTATGAAATTTTGTGTGTGCAAAGGCATAAACATGTAACTTATAGTAGTAATTACTATGTTGAGGAGGAAAATATTTAATATGCAGATATACCAAGAGATGTTTCTTTCTAAAGATGCTATCTACTTTTGAAATGTAGGATTCTGTGCTACAGCAAGTTTACAGCAAGTTATTAGTGGGTTTCTAATCTACTGAGAAAGGTCTTACTTTTTTAACATTACCAAACAACTATTGGAAAAACTAGCAATTATATACAATTGTACACATTTGCCAATAAAATACCAATCCTTAAAATCCTTCGGTGGACCATAGAAAACAGCCAATTTAATAGGTAACATTTTCTTTTTTCATGTTTTTGGCTCAAGTGAAACAAAGGCATATGCAAAGAACCAAGTTTACAACCTGAAACTATAGTTACTGCAAACATAAACAATAGTGATATACCTTTCAGTTAACACAAAGTCTAATAATATCTGAAAACAAGCTAAAATTAAATAAATCTAGACATGTTTTGCATTCAAAAACTGCAGGATATCATCGTGGAAATAAAATTTCAGTAAAGGGACCATCAGTTTGACAACCTGTTCGGTGTATTCCACAAAGCCTTCCTTTAACTCCTTAGCATAGCAAACCTGAAATCAAAGTATTGGAAAAGTACTTAAGATTCATGTTAGTTTATAGGTATTTTTATTACATAAGGACCAGAGAATGTTGTATTCTGACTAGAATTACATTTAAGGATACATGTAGGACCATTAAATTAGTCTTTCAACCAAAAAAAAAAAAAAAAAAAGTAAAATGGGAAAAGGCCATGAAATGATTGTAGCATATACTGTCACTTAAAAGTCTGGAATACTACATATTTTTATTTTTGTGTCAGAGAATTTTGCAAAAGTTTCAGCACTCTGAAAATACTTTGAACAAAATACATCAATTAGGAAAAATAATTTTAAAAGATATTTTAAAAACTTAAAAACTTAATTGTTAGCGTATCATTTACTTTGTAAATGTGCAGCCAACAGGCTTGTTATTTTATATTAAAAAGATCCTTTCAATAAGTGATTTTTAAAACAGAAAAGTGTTGTTTTAATAATTTTTAAATTCTCTTCCACTACATTAAAAGATTTGATACTTTGTTTAAAGATGTTACATTTGCTCTCCAGTTAAAAGATACTTTACAGATCCAAAATGTTTATAAATTATAGTCAGTATTGATAAGTTTAAGAAATATGTTGAAATGAATTAGAGAACAAAATGCTTTAGTAATAAGAAATTAAAGCCATTAACTGCTAAATTTGTAATATACCATAATCTTTTCTTTCAAAAAATATATTATCCTCTACTGTCTATAACATGCTCATAAAGGCAAACAAAAAACTCAAAGAGAACTTAAACACAAATACCATAACACAAGAAATTATCAGTGTACACATTTTAATTTTCTACCATGTTTATTTACACAAACTACATCATACCAGTTTTACTTAATATCATGAGTACATTTCTGGATATTCGCTCAAAAGATATTCCTTGGCCAACTACTATACACTAAGCACAAAACTCAAAAATCTTTGCCCTCCGTGGCTTTCTAACCGCTGTGTTAATACTCTAGTATTAACCATCTTACTAAAAGCAGGTATTCAAGCTATTCTTTTTTTTTTGTTATAAGAAGCAGCACTGATAATAAAAGGTTTCATCTACATGATTTCTTTAGAATGGAAATCCATAAGTAGAGATGTTGGGTTAAAAGATTTCTACACCTTTAAGAATATATTCCTGCTCTTCAAAATTTCTTTAGCATCTATAAAAAGCACTCCTATCAAATGTATATAAATGTATTATGAGAAGCTGTAAAACAAAGTTTAAACATCACTATCACTTACCAGCATCTGACAAGCAGTTGACTTTTCTTCCAGTCCTGCAGTTTTAATACCAAAACTCTGCTGATCACCAAGGTTCACAAATTCCCAACCATCATCATCACTCATATTCTCCATGTCTTGGGCTATTTACAGGGAGGAAAACAAATTTATGTTAAAATTAATAACAGAGAGAAATTTTACAATTGCTATCTTCATGAAGATACCTACTATCTAAAAGGGCTACTTCAGGCTTAATTGAAGCTGTCTTCATTAAAGGCCCCATAACCACTGGAAGGTATTGCTGAAATTCTTTTCCAAGGATTTTGCACATTCTGGCCCATGCTGAGATCATGTAAGAGATCTGGGGAAAAAATTAAAATTGATTTTAAAACAGGGAAATACAACATCATAAAGTTTTTTCACAGAAACAATGTTTCATTTTATATTCACAGCATTTTAAGTAAAAAGTGCATTTTCTAAGGTCTTATGCTTAAACAGAAACAATAACAAAATCATTGTGAACCTCTATACTGGAATACAGATAGCAGGTGAGGCAAAAGAGAAGACCAGGACCGTATCTATATTTTCCTACTTCAAGAAGCAAAAAATAGTTTTCTCTACTATTACTTGAATCACATAAATAAAGCCCAACTTAAACATAATCAATTCCTAGGCACTAATTTCCTTGATGGCAGAAATATGTTATTTGACGCTATACCCCTAACTGCCTAGTTTTCCATTCATTAAACCTTTATTAACATATTCACACCCAAGAAACAAAACATCCTTTTCTCCTAGCTATTGTAATTTTCTGTGTAAGTGGCTGGGTCTATTTAAGACACTTCTTCTCCTACTATTATGTGTACATAGACAATTATCTGCAAACTACCTACAGAGAATCTGGTTCTAATTCATCACCCTTGTCACCCAGAAAGTGATTTTTACTCTCCAATATCTATCTATATGTCTATCTCACATGCTTACAGGCACACACTTCCTATTTCTAATTAAAAACAAAACAAAACAATTTTAAGTATATAGGAAACAATTATAGTGTATCTATGCCAAGTAAAAATTTAATTCGACAATTATTTATTGGCTGCCTGTTTTATGTTAGGCATTGTGAATATTATTAAGATTAGGAAAAACATTTATGATTATTACTATTATTATAATACAGTGTCATAGTACCCACCACCCAAACTTGTACCAGATGTGAAACATGAGCAGAAGTCAGCCAGGCTGGGTGGGGGAGGGTTCTAAGTTAAAGAGATGTTTATTTATAGGCAGAGAAGAGAGCACAGAATGTTCTAAGATTGTTAAGGTTTTTGTATTTCTTTTTCTTTTGACAGGGGAGGGAAGTCATGCAGCATTCCAAGGACCAGGAGACATCCAAATAGAGATGTCTAGTAAATGTATGTATAAATGAACCTTGAATTCAGAGAAAGATCTGGAAGTCACAAACATACAGAGGAAAACTAAAGCCGCAAATGTGAATTACACTGCTCAAAGGGAATGAGAAGATAAGAGGGCATAGGACAGAACCCTCAAGAGCACCATAACCTTGAGAGTCAGAAAAGAGTAAGCAGCTACAACAAACTGACGAAAAATGTCATGAGAAGCGGAAGTCAAATCAGTGAAGAATACATCTAAAACCAGGGGCTGAAGAAACCAATTACTAATTTTCTTTTTGTTTTAGTACATTTAACCTTGTGCTGTCTGCAACTCCTAAATGCATCAAGGTGAATGTGTGAAGACTACTTTACCTGAGGATCGTCATCTTCCATATCACTGAAGTCTGTCTGGGTCTTCAACAAAAGCTGCATCACATCTGATGCATCTTGCATGAACTAGGAGAAAATATTTGGGAAAATCAACACCAATATTACTTGTGTATATCAGATCCGAAAGGTACTTATTGCTTCTCACGTAATAACAAAACTTACCCAAACGATCTATTACATTTCCCACATGGGTCATAACCCCTCAGGTAAAAGGATCTATATTGCAACAGACTTAGTGCTCTTTCTAGAAAAACATATTTTCCAGTGAAGGTCAAAGTGAACTGCAGTATAAAGGTATTTCTAATGGCATCAAGTTTTTGTCTATGTCTTATGTATTTCTAGAAGTAAAAAGATAATCCAAATCCAGAAAGAAAATTTTAGATTGCTCCAAAGAACTACATGATTTTCATTTAACTGTGTGTATGGTTCTGGCAATCTGCACCGTAAAAGCAGGCAGTGTTTCAAAAATAGGTTGACAGCCAGATACACAGAGCATGGAACTTAAAAATGTTTTACTGGTTAGGATCTTGGTGTCCCACAGAAAAATAATTTATAAAATACTGATGCTAGTTTTAGAGACCAGATAGAGAGGTTCTTTTATGATACCTCTAGTAATCATAACGTGAGGGGTTGATGACAGAGGAACTTCTTTTGGATTAACTTTCACAATGCTGAGCTATTGGCTGGGAAGAAAAACACAATGTCCAATGGTCTTTGCAAATTATTTTCTAAAAAGCTCTATATGATGCTTTTTAAATTAACAAGAAAGAAACTGGAATGTTTCCAAGCACATGTTTAAATGGGTAAAACTAAACATATGGATCTTGAACTCCACGTCTCCAAAGAGATAAAGACTTTTCATGTGGGAGGGAAAAGGGGAGGTTTCAAGAACATAACTGGGTTAAGAAGAAACCTTAACATTAATGATGAAAAAATGAAGGCAACGATTTATTTATATATAAAATAGGAGTAATGTGAGAGTAAGATGATGGAAAAAAACAAGCATCCAGAAAACCATTTATCAGAATGAAAAAACCTTCTTGTACCCTCAATGCCTTCATAGCCAAATTACAAAATGTAAATTCAACATACTACAAATCACTTACTTTTTCCTTCCCAACAGCCAGACCAATGAGACTAATGCATTCAATAGTTTTTCCTCTGAGAAGTCTAAGTTCCTTTTGAACTGCATTCTCAACAATGTGCTTTAGTGATGGCATAAATAAGTCATAGTAGGGAACAAATTTTTCCTCTGCAGTATCTGCAACTGATGCAATGGATGTCACAACTTGTTCCAAAACTAACTTGGTGCCTTTTTGAATCAACTAGAAGGAAGACACACAAAATAAATATGTAAATGAGAAACCAGAAGAAACACTCCCTTCAAGTTCCCAAAGGCTTTTCCCAAATGTTTTGAAATAGCAAGCTGAGAACACCCTCCAGAAGCCAGAGTGGAGATTGCAGGTTTTGGAGCAAATTTAGTAATTTGTTGAACTATTTATGTATGATCATGCCTTACTTCTGCTTTATCTCAAAGCACAGCTAGTTGCTGAGCACAAATTTGACTCTTAAAATTTTTGCATCCATCAAGCTTAATGCCTACCTAATCCCATTTGTTCATTTTTCCTCATTTATTCCTACTACGTACTACATATGATGTGCTGTCTTACTGTGTTGTGAAGAAAATTCCCTTTTGGGTCCATTCCATTATCTTCTAATCTGACTCTCCCCAGAAGATATCACTAATGATAACCATGGGTACCCTCTTTCATCCACTTCTCTGTCTTGATGAAACAGATGAGACCATCCTTCTTTCTCCTGCACCAAAGGTCTACATTATTCTCTGACCTGGTTAATAACAAAAACTAACTGAGTATTTGTAGCTGGGCTCACGCTATCACCTGCCAATATTATTTGATAATTCCTTGTGAATTCATGTGAATACTTAATCCAGCAACTACTCCAGATTTTCTTCATTCTCATCAACTACAACCACATCCTCAGCAGAGCTCACCTTGTATTGAGTTCCACTACACCTTTAAGATGTAAACATATTCCCTTCTGCATATCTCGGCATCTGCTTTGTGTTTAATATCTTGGTCTGCCTCTGATCTCAAAGGAATGTCCTTCTTCCTTGGAAATACCTTCTCTTCGCACAACTCTTGCTCACATACTATATCCTCCTCCCCATCCCATCTCAGCAACTCCGTTCTTTAGTCTTTAAATATCTCACTTGCCTCTGGGGGAAGGAGATACAGAAACTCTCTTCACACTTCAGCCCTCTACCCAAATCTACTTGTAAAATCACATTTCATCCATCTATTTCTGATTTAACCAACCAACCAATCTGTCTTCAACTTGGGTCTACATCTTTCTGTCTTCAGATATACTCATGTTTCTTTGTCATATTCCTATTCTGCTGTCATCTGATACTGAACACTCATCCTTTGTTTCAAACCCCTTTCTTTGTCTGCTGAGACACCGTGTATCTCATCTTCTTCCCTGTTATTCTTTAGACCAGTGCTATGCAAAGTGTGGTTTACAAAATGTCTGTTACTGGTTCGTAATGAGTTAAAGTACAGAAATTTGGTGCTAGAAACTTTTACAGTAATTTGACAGTACCTTTATGTCTGTTGACTATGATAGCAATAAAGGCTTTAATTTTCTATGTCCTTTTTATTCATTTCGTTTTTATAGTAGTAATTTATTTTCATTGTTTTTGACGACTAGGCCTCAATCTTTTGTCTTTCTTACCTGTGTCTTTGCTCTCACATACTGCTGTACTACGTCATTCAGTTGTTTTTAGGTTGCCTCTCTTATTTAAGCTATAACCATAAACCATCTTCTATTTGAATGGCCAGGCCTCATTTTAAAAACTCAATGTATTTAAAGCAAAAATGCCTTTTCCACACCTTCTATTTGTCCCCTATGTTAGAAGGACGATATTCTTCTTTCATTTTCTAAAATTCAAACTGGCAGAAAGAAACTGCTGATGCTTCCTGAGAAATATCTTTTTGAATCACCTTTCCTTGCCAATTTCCACTATTACCATCTATGCTACCTGAACAATGATCTTATGACGATCTTGCTGAGTTTTCTGTTAATGTTTCACAATGCTACTATGCTAATATTCTACAATCACATTACTCTGATTTCTTGCAGCAGTTAAGAACATAAAATGGTTCTTCTAAATTTTCATAAACCAGAATTCAAAAATAACTGCCTTGGTTTCAAGGCAATTCATATACTGATTTTACCTAACCTATAGGCCATTATCTTCCCCAAGTCCAAAACTGGTTCCTTCTCTGTCAAGCCTGAACTGTCCTCCTTCTAACTTTCTATTCTTTACAGTCATGCTGAAAGCCCTCTTTCTCCAGGGGTCTCTCACCCACCAAATTAACCTAAATTAATCTCAAATGGGGGGGTGCTTAAAACAATCTTACAACTTACCTCCTGAAGTTTAAGTACCATGATGGAATGCAAATGTTTCACCAAATTATCTAAATATGGAATAAGTAGTGACTTGGGACAGTCCTCAGTAAAGTTAATGAGAGCGGCAGCAGCATGTGCCTGCACTCGTTGATTGCCTTGGTCTTCCATGGTCTGTAGCAGAGCCGCAATCACCTGTGAAATGAAAACACTTAAGCATACATTCTGAAATGCCACTCCTTCTTTTTAAAGTTTGAGTGTTTGAAAACTTGTTACCTTCTCATGAAATTTCTTTTGGAAACCAGGTGCAAAATCTGTAGCCATCTGTCCCACGGCATTACAGGCTGCATACCTTACTCTTGGATGCTGTAATATGTTCCTTTGTATTAGTAAAGGTTTTCTATTTCTCATGTGAAACTACGGTGATAATTACAAATCAAACATTTATCGATACTTACAGGATCCTGAAGAAAAAGCAAAACAAAATTTACTATCTCATTTAGAATTCCTTCCATTTGCTGGTGGCATCCTTCACCAATGGCAGATAAGGCCATTAATCCTGCATGCCGGTATTTCCAGTCAGCTACAGAAAAGAATTACAAATAAAAGAACAGGAATGAGACACTACAAACATGTAATTCTGGTAGAAGTATAAAAAAGTTCTCATTTTGAAAAGAATAAAATGTTCTTATACATTAATTAGAAAAATGGGCAGAAAAAGTATCTGACTAGATTATTTCATTGTAATAGTGATTATGTTATACAAGCATTTTATTCCAAAAGTTAAAGGGCAATATGGAAGCAAAGAGCTTATCAGTATTTATATCAACTACTTAAAAGACTCTTCCCTCTAATATTTTACTAAAATAAATTTAAAAGTCTGGATTTTCTGTGTCACACACTGCTGTTTACTGAATATAGATTTGCTGATTTCCATGGTCATATTTCTTTAAAAAGAAAAAAGGCTGAGAAAATATGCTAATTTAAAAATTTTATTTAATAATATGGTAAGTGAATATGGATGAACCTTATTTGTATTTTAATATTAATAATGGATACCTGCTTTTTGGTTAGCACAGTATTAGTTAAGCAATGTTTATGTTATTGGATTTCATATCCTAGTATATAATTTCCCTGACTCTCATTTCTAAATATTAATATTTACTCTATTATTGTCCCTTCCAATTGCTTCAAATTCCTTGTTGGACAAAGCAAGATATACATAAATACATAAAGCTAGGATTGTGGATAGCAATGGTTCTCAAAGTGGGGCCCGAGAACTCTGGGATTCCCTGAGATTCCTTCGGGGAGTCTACAAAGTCTAAATTATTCTAATATTATTCTTTCATTCTTATTTTGAGGGTACAGTAAAATATGCTAGGGATTACAACATGTGTAGAATCTCAAGAGACTGTATATAGAAGCAGATATAAAAATTAGCTATTTAAAAGATATCTACAAAGTTGCAGAAAAAGGACATTCTTCTAATACTTTGTTTTGGAAAAGAGTCATTCTTCACAAAAAAATGTTATTTTTATTAACATGTAATGAGTTTATCGTTATTTTAAAATAATTGCTTTAATTTCAAATACAATAAACACTGATATAACCCACATACACAAAAGCACTCTGGGATACTCAGTAATTTTTAGAGTGTAAAAAGGTCCTCAGAATAGAAAGTTTGAAAATTGCTGGTACAAGAGTTAATCAAGTTGTATAAAAATCCTGAATTATATCATACTTAATTTTTCACTTTGGGAAACCTACGTAAAGATGAACTCTATTGTAACTAATTCTACTATAAAAATTTTCTGAAAAACTGCTAATGTTGTTGTTAAAACTTTATTATCACTTATAATAATATTATTTTATATGTTTTAAATGTGTTTAATTACTCAATATACCATTGTCAAAATTTCTACAACTGATGAATAACAATCCCAGGAAACCAATATATCAGTATCTGATACTAATCCTTATACACTGCAAAGATCCCCAATCTTTATGGAACCAGGGACTAGTGCTCCTATGACAACTGAATGCATGATGATCTGAAGAGGAGCTGAGATGGTGATGCTAGCGCTGGGAAATGGCTGCAAATACAGATGAAACTTCACTCATTGACCCACTGCTCACCTCCTGCTATGCAGCCCAATTCCTAATAGGCCATTGACAGGTACCAGTCCATGGCTCAGGGGTTGGGAACCCCTGGTATGCTGAACTTACTAAAGAAATGTAATAAATATTTATTGATATAGGATATCTATATTTGGTTCAGAGATGTGCCTCATATATTCTCAGCATGCAGAGTTCCTGGAAGAATGTTCAGCAAAATGTGACGATATTGTATAGGGATTTCAAAACAGTTTTCCTCCTCTGAATTGGAAGATTTAAAAAAATTTGCTGTTTATTATTTAAAGCAAAAACAATAAAACTTTTAAAAAATAAAGTGGGCCAAATGTTAAGTTACTACGAAATATATATCATTTACTATCGTTAAAGTTCTTTTCGCATATTAAATACATCTTTGGATTTTAACCTCAATCCTGGGCGCAGGACAAGCATCATTTTCCTACTTTACAGATAAGGAAATAAAAGTGCAGACTTGCTCAAGGTCATACATTTTAAGTGTTAGAACTTAAAGTCAAATTCTTTAACTACAAATCCAAAACCATATCCACAACAAACCTATTTAAGTAGTGTGAATCAATGGAGAAACACTGATAGCTGGTTGACCCTGTGCAATCTTTAATATCTCTGGGCTTTACTTTCATCTTAAAAATGGAAAAGCGAGATTATTTCTAGCAGCTCTTATAGGTTGAATAATCTGTGATGCTAACTATCCCTATCTCTTTCCAAACAAACAAACCAACCACCCAAAATTGAGAGGCTCAAAAAAGGAGAAAACTATTATTCAAGACCCAGATGTAAAAACACATCATTTAAAAGGGATAATGTTTTTGAACCATGCCTTTTCAGGATAAATAACAATTGTATAGAATAAGGAGCTAGGTAAATAGCATAATGGCTAGAGTTCTTAAAAATTCATTTTCATTTCAAGTTGGTATTGTCACTCCATTTTACTACTTTAAGATCTCAAATCAATGGTTTGACCCTCCAGTTTGTTTCTTGTAATGTTCCCTATAAATACTCAGACAAGCAAGCCAGGATTTCTCTATTAGTGTATGTGGTATCATTATTTGCAATCAACAAAAACTGTTAACACTTAATGGGGGAAGTGTGGAATATTATGAAAGAGGCTACTATATGGTGATACGATGTACTGTAGAACAAAAGCTTAAGCTAAGTATGGTGTGCCTGTATGGTATTTTCGCATTCCAGAAAAACACCTGCATATATGCATAATAAAGTCATAGAAAAAAATGGCGAGGGCAGAGCACACAAAACAGTCTCAGAACGGTTAACAGCTAAGGTAAGGGACTTTTAGTTTACACATTTCTGTATTCGAATTAAAAAATAGTCAAACACATTAACTTTGTAATTAAGAAGACAAAAATAAGACATGTATATAACAATTTTTGGTACTGATACGAATTACAAAGGCTGACAAATGATCAAATGTTAGGGAAATGATAGAAAATACTGATAAAGGGAGATTATATGAATCGAATATGCTAATATTTCTTAAACATTCAAATAATGCCTTAAATTCACATCTAGATATTTCTAGCTAGGGAGGAAATCTGTAACTCTTCCTTAGAATTTATAAATCTTTCCTATACACTGAGGACAATTCTAGGGAGAATTGAATAATATTTGCAATAGTGAAGAAGAATATTCTTTACCATAAGACTGAATGTTTCCAAAGATGGCTAAAGAACTTTTACTAGTATAACGTAAAAATCAGGTTAAACATAGAAGATAAAAAGGCAAAGATTAATTTGTAGACGCAGTCTAAACATCTGTTAGAGTTTAAGATTTAGAAAGACACATTCCACTATTTTAACATTTGAAAGAAATATAGCTTACGATTTTGAAGCATTTGCATAATGTGTTCCTTGATCATTGGCAAAACGAGTTTTCCACCAAGTCCACAAGCCATTCGGTCTAAAGCACTCTCACCAGCAACCGCATTGCTGTACATAAACAAAATTTAATGTATTCAATCTATTCAAAATACAGAATAGTACCCTATACAGACATTTCTAAATATCTTATTGAACTGGGACTAAAAAATAATTTAAACAGTCTTTTGAATGTATGTATTAAGTTGTGGGTTAAAAACCTTAGAGTTAAAAGGGGGCAGGAGGTAGGCAAATAAAATGTTTATCATGAGTCATCACAGTTTAAAAAGTCCTGTCTGAATCTTATTTTTCAAGGCTTTTCCCTTTTTCTCTCTCTACATCTCTCACTAGCTAAAAGTTAGCTTATGATACTTTCAAGACTCAGAAGTATGAGTAGAGAATTTAGGAGGGCCTTGTGTATATCATTTTCTGGACATGTATCCTTCAAGCTTATCAGTGGACTGAACATAGAAAACTGAAAAAGGTGCTGAAACTATATGAATATCTTCTCACTATAAGCTTATTTATCTTTAAAGAACAAATTGTATTGTTAAAAATTATGTATAGGTGAAACTCAATTCTAGTGTTTTCATTAAAAATTGAAGAAATTTGGGCATAAAAGCCTTACACAGTTTTAGAAATCCAAGATTAATAGTGAGTTTGATACGTGAATAATTTTTAACTGTTTTGTGAAGATAACATTATATACATAAAGATAAAATGGTAAGTGATCTTTAGAATAGGTTCTCAGACAAACTGATCTGAAAAATATATTTAAGGCCTACTTACTAATAGGTAAGAAAATCTTATTCATCTAGTCCACAAAAAATAGCTTCATAAATTATATAAATATAAGTGCTTTTTACAGAGCAAATTATAGGCCAGGTTAGCAGCACATTAAAGAAACTGAACCAGGGAAAGGAAACGAAACCTGATCTGAGCCAAGTCTTCTCTTCAGCCCTATTAGGTGATTTCCAGTGAAGGATTACTTTCATATACTTCGGAACATAGTTAAGCCAGAAATCAGTCATTTTTAATAATGAGATTAAGCCTCAAACACACACCATGTATTCTGTTAAGTCAAATGTCTTTCATTTCTAATATTGTTATAGTAGCTTATAGTGACTACCAGCCTTTCACAGGAAGAATTTCAGTTCTTTTTAAGAAAGAAAAGTAGTGTAATGCCCTGGGAAGAGTAAGAGAAATGGTATTAAACTCTAGCCTACCAACTATGTAATCTAGTCTACCGACTATGTAATCATGGACAAATCACTCAACTTTCTCTCTCCATTCTGCATCTTTAATATGATAATATAACCTTTAGCACTCCCGAATGAAAAACAGAGTTCTGAAGTGCTATGTTTCAAACACATGTAAGAGGCCATCATCACTACTGGACAGTGAAAACAGATTTTGTTAACTTTTCCACAGGAATCTATATTCATGGGGGCCTTCTAAGTCACAAGTAAAATAGTAATTCCAGTGTTACTGTCATCTACTGTACAAGTCTCATCACTGTCTACTCTTTAGCCTAAAGTTAAATTGCATTTTATTAGGAAAATACAAAGTTTCACATGGAATTTTGCTAAAACAACCACTGTAAATAAAGTCTATGCATATAAAGGAAATTATCACACTAAAGCTTCTTTATACATATTTTTTAAAATATTCATACAAGAAAATCTTTAAAAAAAATTTAGAGTAAAATGGGGTAGAAAAGATAGTTGCTTTATTAAAAATAAGTATTTAGAGATCTGATGCAGAAAAGTATACAACAGGAAGCCTAAGTGTCCCATATTTCAAACTTAAAAGTTTAACCTCAGATTACATAATATAGAGGGAAAGAGATGGGCCTTATAACTCTAAATCTCTCACTGCTACCTCATCTTGCTCTATCCTGTCAAGGAACCTCCATACAGTATCCGGTGTGTATGATTACCTGTCAAAATCATCATCTTCTAATTCATCCGCATTTGCCCAGTCCTCATCCTCTTCCAGATCAACCATCATTGCTAACATCTGAGGAACTAAAGGAAATAATTATTTCAAACCTAAAGACCATGGCTTTTTATTTTATCAATATCATTTACAAACAAGAATTTTAAGAAGTAAAAAACAAAAGACTCACTTTACCTCCAAGAGAGACAAAAAAATTATTTGCCTGTGCCCCCAACATCTGGTTTGTTAAATTTTAACATTTTTGCCACATTTCCTTTATATCTTGTTCTTTTAAGTAACATATCAGAGTCAAACTTCCCAAATCCTAATTCATTCTTTCCCTCCTGAAGACCAGAGATAAGCGCCGTAATAAAATCAATGTTTCGATTCTCAAACTGTTTTTACACTTGAACTATAGATTTCTGTATCTATATACAAAACTATAGATTTCTGTATCTATATACAAAAGACAGCAGTATTTCAAGATTTTATTTTTCATATAATGGTATCATACGATATGCATCCTTTGGCAATTTTTTGCTTTTTTCTCAAAACACATGGATTTCATTTTAATTACTTCATAGCATTTCATTATATAAACACTATCCTGCTGATAGACATGTTGGTTGTTTCCAAATTTTTTCATTACAAAATTTGCCTTGATGAAATTCTTACATATCTCTTTGACAAGTGTGCGCTCAGGGCATAAAATTGCTACAAGTGTCCTCAATAGTACTAAAAATTAGTAAACTCCTCTCAGTGGTTGCATAAGCTTGCATTTCTAAGGGAAGTTTTAAAGGAGACCTGTATTATTTCACTAAAATGTGTGAAGTGCACTAGAGCTGTGAAAATGAGTCCTCTCCTAGGCAAACCCTTTACTACACTCAACATTTGACATCATCAACACTCAACACTATCGGTTTTTGACAACTTGTATTCCACAATTACACTTGTTTTTAAAGAGGCAGTGTTCCTTAGCTATTTCAGATTCCTCTTTTGCAAATTTCCTATTCCTAGCCTTTGTGTAATTTCTAGATACCGTGCACTGCAACTACTTCCTCTCAATGTGCAGCTTATCTTTTAATTTTACTTACGGTGTATTTAGTTGGACAAAAAACTGTTTTAGTATTTGCAGATTTAGCAATGATCAATGGTTTGCGATTCAGTCTTAAAAAAAAATCCTTTTCTACTATCGAGCTTTACTTACAAAATGTATCTATATTATTTAGTTTTTAATTAACCCCAAATTGGTTTTTATAGAATATTTGAGGTTGTGATATTTTTTCCATAGAAGTAACTAAAGACTCTTGATGAATTATCTTTTTAAGTCAGCTTTTTTTCCACATGAATGGATCTGCTCCCAGACCTTTTTGTTCCATCCACTCCATTTGTCTGTACCTGTACCATCAACAAATTCTAAATCTTCACAGTCAATTAATTGGTCATCACAATTCTCTTGGCTACTTCAGGCCCTACGTTCTTTGACATGAATTTTGGGATCAATCTTCTAATCAACTCTATTGAGATTTTGACTGAAATTATACTGAATTTATAGATTAATTTGAAAATTGATATTTAGTTCTTTCGATATGTTTAATTCTTTTAGCCCATGTACCTATGTATACAGATGCATTTTCCAGATTCATCTGATTTTGAAAGGACATTGATTATATCAACAAAAATGTGAACTTACGCAACTCTTAGCAAATTTATCCAATAATTCTCCCACATTAACATAAACTATTTAAAGACCTTTGACTTACTAGTCTGTGCAATGATATTGGTATGTTTTCTTAACATAGCGGCTGCAGTCTCAGAGAGGGTCACAATTACTTCAAGGGCAAGCTGGCGTTGCATATTATTGAGGCTAGTGTCTCCACACAACTACAAAGAAAACATATTTGCATATATTTAAGTAGTTTACTCACTGAAAATAATACAGAACATTTTCTGAAGTATTCAATTTACCTTTAGACTTAGTTGTAAAGTAGCTTCCAAGTGAGGGCGCAAATACTTTGGAACAGTATCTGCAATCTCAACGAGGGATTTTAGGACTGAATCATCATTCTGGTAGCACGAGTCATTTACAGCCTAGAAAAGATGAAACAAGAAAAAAGTCTGTGCTCAACAACCACTTTATGCCTCGTTAGCCAAAACATTAAGAGGCAAACAACAGAGAATTATGAGAGTATTTTTCATCAAATAATTTAGCAATCTATATTATGCAAATGTTCATTCTATCTACAGCCACATGTATACTTTTCCTTTTTATTGTTAACAAGAAACATTCAAAATAAGGATTTACTTCTAAGTCAAAATTAAAATCAGTGAAACTGTAATAACCACAAAACTTATGGCTATCAAGGAATTCTTTTCGTAACCAGAAGGAATCCTTTTCTCTGTCCTTCCTATATCCGTGTCCTAGTTTTTTTCATATACACAGTAAATACTAGATCCTCTGATACATTTAAAGTGTCCAATATTACCCAATTAATTTTTTTTGATGTCAAGTTTGGTCACTGTGTTACTTAAGTGTGCATTTCATATCTATCACTGTCTATTTCAGAATGACAACTCCTAGATGTTCTGCTAACATTTTAACTTTCTCCAAACTCAGAGGAAGAAAAACCTGAGATTATACTTAGTAACTTAAGATTTTTAGGTAATAAACTACTAAAACAGAATGACACAGTTAATGTTTTGTCATTGACTTAAACTATCTTTTTAGTTTGAATGTAGAGGGAGAAAAGTTTCTACTAAATCCTTCTAACAACTCTTAATCACATAGGATATTTCAGTTTTATTTCCTCTAAGTCTTCTCTACCGAATACTTAAAACGAGAATTAAAGCTATTTAAAACAAACAAACAAACAAACAAACAAACAAACAAAACCAGTGGATTTTATTTATTTAATTTTTATTTTTTGTTATGTCTACAGCACTCAGTCTTCCTAGGTGGCCTCCCATCCAAGTACTAACCAGGCCTGACCCTACTTAGCTTCCGAGATCAGACGAGATCAGGCATGTTCAGGGTAGCATGGCCGTAGACCCCAGTGGGTTTTAAATAGGGGTGCTATTTTCTCCTAGGAGGTGTGTTCTTGATTGTGAAGACCGAAGATGGGCAAAGGCCAGGGGTACTAGATATCCTGCATCCTGACACAAATGCTTCCGAGAAACTCACAAGAACTTATTATGCATCTCACATGATCATAAATGTCAGACACTTACAAAAATGAAAAAAACGGTTTATAAGGATCTGTTTTAATGTACCGTGATGCCCACAATGTAAATACTGTATAAATCAAGAATCGATACTTTGTCTCATCCAGAACTTTTATCATTTCTAGAAATCAAATCATCAATAGTAATCATGGTGTTAGACTTGCCACTGATACCTCTGTTATCAGCCCACATTTTTAGTTACTGCATTTGTACAGATCACTTAAAAATCACCTAGTTTATTATGTCTTTTGTTGCAGCCATGCTCTAGAATTTAAATATAAAAAAGCAAGCCATTTTACCATGTGTTACTTTCTATTACTTCTTTGTATTCATTTAGGACACATATTGATATTTTAAAAACTTGTACATGTGAGATGTTACCTATGCATTAAATTTTAGAACAGTATATGGTAAATTACAAAATATTTGTTTTTATAAAAAGGGGTCTGAGGTCTGATAAGGTGAGAATAACTGCTCTAATTTGCCCAAACTTATTTTTACCTTCTAATTGAGTCAGAAGGTGTCCTTAAAACAACCTATCCTTGCGATCCAATAATGTGAATTAACCAAAAACTATTTACCTTATAATACAAACTATTTTAAGTCCTATAGTTAAAAGTAAGAACTGCAGTCAGTCCTATTTGGGTTTGAATCATGTACAGTTTAACCACTTATCAACACTGTGACCTTAGGCAAGTTTCTTATCCTCTCCTTAGTTTCTCCTTATGTAATATGGGTATTAAATTTCATAGATTATTTAGTTGATTCAATAGAAATAATTTATGTGATTAGTCAAATATAAATTGCTTATATCAACTGCATTACAGAAAAATTTTGAGACTCTAACCTAAATATTTTAAAAGGCTAAGGATCTATCCAAGGTAACAGATATAAGTTCAATGGGGACAGAGATCTGCATGTTTTGTTCACTGCTGTATCCCCATAGCCTAGTTGCAGCACATGGTAAGCGATAAATATTTATTGAATAAATGAATGCACTAGAGAACTCTGACATGAATTCAGACTACAGAAAACCAACAAAGATATAATTATCACCAATTTTATACTGTTTTCTTACCTGTAAGAATCCAGGTAACAAGTCTGCAAAATGTTTGAACAGAGCAACATTATGCTCATTTGCAAGTATAAATGCTGCTGTAGCTCTAGCAGATAACGTCCTAATCTAAAATAAAGAAAGCAAAAAATGTCAAACGAGAAGTTTTTGATGGATGCAAGTTCAAGTTTTCTTATTTGAGATGAAATTTTCTTCATCAGTAAGACCAATATTTATATTTTATAGCATTACTGTAAAGACAATCGCCAAATATATAAATTTCTTTCACAATTTAAATGTTATATTAAGTGTTAATATTAATGAAATCGAAATGATTTACCGATGGATGTTCCTGATCTTGCATACACTGAACTAACATCCGTTTGATGACGTCTAAATAGTGCTGCTGTTGGTTCCCAAAAATTCCAGGAAAGTTCCTAAAAAATGATCCAAGGCAGTTTTTAAAAACTATAGTATATCTTAGTAAAGTGTCAGCTAGAATTTCTAATTAAATGTCTGTCTGACTCCAAAGTGTGCACTAATCCTTATTGTTGAACATCATCTACCCATTCTCCAAGCAAATCCTCTTTTGGGGGTGGGTGAATGGAAACAAACATAGTGGAGATGATTAGCCTGGGTGTAGAGCTGACCCATCCCAGCCCTACGTTTTATCCTTATCATTCTGTCTCAGTGGGAAGCTGACCTAGAGTGCAAGAGGAACAAGAGGAACCACAGCATTTCAGATGGTAGCTGCAGTAACCATGCTTTCCGAAAATCTGTTCCTAACCTTGTAATCCAAGTAGTTTAAATTCTGCTCTACTTTAAAACTAGTAAACAAACTGAATGCTTTTATTTAATTCTATCCTCTGGATTATTTATATAAGTAAGATACAGTTGACAATAGGAGCAGCAAATGGTGTTAATCCTCTTCTGATGCTCAAGGTATAGTTTATTGAAAAAAAAGTATATGATACTGAAAAATTATAAATCCAAATATATTTTAATGCAGTAGAACTGTATAACAACACAGTAGTGTGAAAATTTTATTAACACCAATAATGATTTAATTCTAAACTTCAACCGCTTTGCTTATAAATACACAGGAGCTTATTAAAATTATTTATTTTTAAAAAGTTTGGTTACAAAAGATCAGGAAAACAAAGGGGATTCACCAGCATTTTCTTTCTCTTCTTTAAGATGCCAGTATTAAAGCGACCTTCTAAAAGCTACATTTTTTACTGCGCCAATCTCCAACTAAAGAAACCAACCATTCTAGAAATTTTTTCAGAATCATAAAAAAACAAAGGAAAGAAATAAAGTTCCAGAGAACACTTGTATACAAAAAAGGACCATAATATGAAATAAAAAGCTTAATTTTTTTCCATTTTACTTCTAACGCAAACACAAAGCTTGTCTAAAGGCATTATTATAAGTCTAAAGTGTTAGACTAAAAAAATCAAAATGTGCTTGCGCATTCATGATATTAAATTGTTCAAAAAAATTAGATCAATGTATATATACCAGAAAATGTGAAGGGCAGCTTCCCGCAGTCCCATATTTTGAGAGCTGACCGAATCAAAAAGGAACTTCAAACCTTCAGGCCACTGGTTGTTGCCATCCTCATCTAAAAAGTAAAGAAATCCAGGCATAAAAAGTGTGTAAGACAAAACTTTAAAACGTTAAGGGTGAATGCTTTCATTTCATAAGCCTCATTCAAAATATGTAGTAGAAAATGTCACTTGCTCTATATTTTTGATTAGGTTCTTTAACCATAAAAACATTATAATCCTATAAAAAGCAACTGTGTATATTTGGGTTACATAAGCACAGATATTAGCAGTGGTCATTTCTAAAAAAGTGAGATTTGGAGACATGGCAGCACTTTTGACATCTTGATTGGCAGAATCTTTTATATACACTATTGTTATTAAAGAGTTCAAAAACTAGGCAAAGATAATTTTTGTTAACAAGATTTTGGTTTATCTTAAAACCAAAATAATTATTACTTTCAAACTGGAGAAGATATGGGAGTAAGAATCTCAGGACCCAGAGCAGTGCTCATTCTTTGCAGCTTTACTATCAGATGTTGTCATGTTTACTTATAAACGAGATTTTAAAATACATAATTTTGGTGATACTTTGTAATAAAAACAAGCAACTACAAAAGTCTACAGTACCAGTTAAGAAATTCACTGGTTAGATTGTCACAAAGAACTTAAGAGTTGTAGAAATTACAGATGAGTTATGCTCTTCTTTTAAAAAAATTTCCCTCATATATGCTAAATTTTTCTGAAATGACAAGTGTGCCACTTAGCTGAAATTAAAAATACCTTAATCTGTCTCTTCAACATAAAGATGCTTTGAGGTGAAGTAAAACAGCTGTTTAAAAAAAAAAAAATCTATGGAGAGAGCACTTAGAAACATTATGTGATTTTGAGTTAAAAATGATGGTGTCACCTATAAAAATTCATATCTACACACTTATAAAATTTGAAAATAGAACTTTCTAAGCTCTTTAAACAACTCGAAATAAAGTTTTAGTGGGTTTTGAACTTTGCTGGTAGCTGAGATTAAAACATTAGTGTCCTGATTTACTAAGCACAACCAACAATATTCTCCCATTTAGTCCTTATCTTAATGATGTAGCCTTTTCAACCTTTACAAATGCCACCAAAATGAACTAAGTTTAAAATATATTTATGAATCTGACCAAAAAGTTCTGACAGTTGAGAAAATGCATTTTTAAATGTTTTTCTATCTCATCTTTAAAATATTTTTGGGGGGCAGTGCTAGTCACAGCAATCAGACAAAAAAATTAACAAAAGGCATCTGAATTGGAAAGGAAGTAAAACTGTCATTATTTGCAGACGACATGGTACTATATAAAGAGAACCATAAAGATTCCACCAAAAACCTACTAGATCCGATAAACAAATTCAGTAAAGTAGCAGAATACAAAATTAATATTCTGTAATCTATTGCATTTTTATATACAAATAACAAACTACCAGATAAATTAAGAAAACAATCCCATTTACAACTGCATCAAAAACAAAACAAAACAAACCCTGGAAATAAATTTAACCAAGGAAATAAAAGACCTGTACTCAGAAAATTATAAGTCATTCAAGAAATAAACTGAAGATACAAATAAATGAAAGCATATACCATGCTAGTAGATTGGAAGAATTAAAATCGCTAAAATGGCTGTACTACTCAAAGCAATCTATAGATTTAATGCAATCTCTATCAAAATACCAACGGCATTTTTGAAAGGACAAGAACAAATCATTCTAAAATCTATGTTGAACCACAAAAAACTCCGAAGAGCCAAAGCAATGTTGAGAAAGAACAAGGTTGGAGGTATCATGCTACAAATATCAAACTATATAGTACAAGACTAGAGTAGTCAAAGCAGCATAGAACTGGCATAAAAAAAGACACATAAATCAATGGAACAGAATAAAGTATCCAAGAGTAAATCCATGCCTATATGGTCAATTAATCTATGACAAAGGAGGCAAGAATATACAATGGGGTAAAGATAGTCTAATAAATGCTGCTAAGAAAACTGGGTACATGAAAAGAATTAAAACAGACCATCTTCTTATACCACAAACAAGAATAAACTCAAAATGGAGTAAAGCCTTAAATAAAAACCCCAAACCATAAAACTCCTAGAAAAAAACATAGGCAGCAAATTCTCTGACATTACTCTTAGCAATTTTTTTAAAAATGATGTATCTCCTCTGGCAAAGGAAACAAAAGAAAAAATAAACAAATGGAACTGCGTCAAACTAAAAAGTTTTTGAACAGTAAAGGAAATCACCAAAAAAACAAAGACAACCTATTGAATGGGAGAAGGTATTTGCCAATGATACATCTGATAAAAGGTTAATATCGAAAATTTATAAAGAACTACACCTTAACACCAAAAAAACAATCCAATTAACAAATGGAGAGGACCTTAACAGGCATTTCTCCAAAGAGGAAATACAGATGGCCAAGAGATACATAAAAAGATGCTTACTGTCACTAATTATCAAGGAAATACAAATCGAAACCACAGTGAGGTATCACCTCATACCTGTCTGAACAGCTATCATCAATAAATCAACAGATGCTGGCGAGGATGTGGAGAAAAGGGAACCTTTGTGCACTGTTGGTGGGACTGCAAATTGGTGCAGCCACTATGGAAAACACTATGGAGGTTCCTCAAAAAATTAAGAACAGAACTACCTTATGACTCAGTAATTGCATTTCTGGGTATCTATCTGAAGGAAATCCAAATCACTAATTGGAAAAGATATATGTACCCCTATGTTCACTGCAACATTATTTACAACAGCCAAGATAGGGAAGCAACCTAAGTGCCCATCAACAGATAAATGGATAAAGGAGATGTGGTACATATGTACTATGGAATATTATTTGCCGTAAAAAAAAATGAAATCATTTGAATAACATAGATGGACCTAGAGGGTATTATGCTAATAGTAAGTCAGACAGAGAAAGACAAATACCGTATGATCTCACTTATACATGGAATTTAGAGAACAAATAAACAAAACAGAAACAGACTCAGAGAACAAAATGATGATTGCCTGTTGAGAGAAGGGTTGTGGGGCTGGGTGAAAAAGGTGACGAGATTAAGTACAAATTGGTAGTTATAAAATAGTTATGGGATGTAAGGTATAGCATAGGGAATACAGTAAATAATATTGTGATAACCGTATATGGTGCCAAGAGGGTACTAGACTAATGAGCGGATCGCTTCGTAAATTATATAAATATCTAACCACTATGCGATACACCTGAAACTAATATAAAATAATATTGACTATCAACTGTAAATTAAAAAAATAAATTACCTAAATAAAAAATATTTTGGGATGTTTTATAATGTACACAGCATAGTAGTATAATAGCATATGCATGTAATTTATAAACACACAAATATAACAGTGAAAGCATCTACTGATTTCTACTTCTATTGGCAAGTAGGTTATAAGTTAGACTGTACTTTCAAAACTTTAGATTGGTAACTATTATGACTGCATGTCACAAACTTCTGTAATTTTGGTTCTAAATATAGAATCCATAAGCATTCTCATTTCAAACAGAATGGTAGTCAAGTATAGGGTAGTCAAGTATAATGGTAGTCAAGTCTTCCTCTAAAGAGTCCACTTTAAAAAAGGATATACACTTGATCCTTGAACAACATAGGGGTTAGGGGTGCTGATCCCAAAACAATCGAAAACCCGCATAGAACTTCTGACTCCCCAAATACTTAATCTGTCCTTTGGTATCCTCAGGGATATTGATTCCAGGACCCGCTATGGATACCAAAATCCACAGATGCTCAAGTCCCATATATAAAACGGTGCAGCACAATGTATAGTCAACTCTCTGTATTTGCAGACTCCCAACGGCAGGTCAAAAAGTATGGGTATTTATTGAAAAAATCCATATGTAAGTAGGCCCGCCCAGTTCAAACTTGTATTGTTCAAAGGTTAACTGTATTTTCTTCTATAGCATAATAATAAATGCATTTGCCTATTTACCTATTAAATTCCTGGCCAGCTCTGCAGCAATATCACAAATTTTTTTCCTCATGCTAGACTGTGTTTCCATTTGAATAATCATGAGTAGTTCACTCTTGATGGCAGTCTGGACATCAGAAGGAAGAGTTGGGTAGACTTCATCAAATGCAGAGGACAAAAGACGCCTTAGGAGAACGGCAGCCATTTGTCTAGCCTATAAATAGTTAACTCGGTTAATAACTTGAGAAAAAAATTTCCAACAAACTAGGTTCACTGTCATTGATGTATTTTACTATTACATTTTTGCAATTCATTACAAAAGCATTTTGTTAAACTTTTCAAAAAGTAGGTAAAATACATAAAACTATTTCTAATCACATTAATCTACTGTGCAGAAAATGCTATCCAAAAACTAGTTTTGTTTATAGCTGAGGAAAAGCCCTAAACATAGCAGATCTCAAATAGGAACACATATCATAGCAACGATAAACCTGTCTTTAATTCCTATTCTTAATATAGTCTTTGGAAAAAAAACAAATCTTAATATAAATTGCAAATCCTATAATGCTCTTTTCCTACTCTTCCATTTGGCTCTCATTCAAGTATATGAAGTGCCCTCCCTTACTATACTCCCAACCTGGCCTACCCTGCTATTTTACTGCCCTTTCATTAACCTCTTAGATAAAATGATATCAAATCCATTTACTTTATGCTTCATTCATGCAAAAACATTACAAATTCCCAACACTTAAAAAGAGCTAATCAATTTCAATGTGTATATTCTTATGCCATTTTAAAATCTGTAGAATATATTCAAGTTTGGCTGTTTCTATATAATATTCCTTAAGATTATCAACGAACAGTTGAAATAAAGGCCTTTCTAAAATTTATCATATTAAATCAATAAGGCACTGAAAACATTAAACCCAATTATTCATGTTATTTTCCTTTTCTGGGCTGCAGCTATTCATTATCTCTATAATTACTTTGAGACTGTGACCAACAAAAATAAGAATTAAGCTATACTAATAAAATTTGCCAATTTTTTTCTCCATTTACTTTTCACTGAGAAACCTTTTTTATCTTAACTACTTTGGGCAGATAGCAAACTTATTTAAAAATTTATGCTCTAAAAAAAAAAATGTATGCCCTAAGAAAGATTCAAAGTGGTTAAAAATCCCCACAAAAGTGGTTGAAATTTGTATAATTCTTCTCACACATACACTGAAAACTATGAAGCCACAATCAAGATGCTAAGTCTAGTTCACAATCACCATCTAATTCTTAAATCAATTGGATTCAATATAGGTTTTTAAAAATAAAATCCAGTAATTTTCATATTATTCCCAGCTTTAAAGTTTGCTATATGGGTCATCAATCTTCAAGATAAAGTAGCCAACCTTTTAGAGATTTAGGTTACCTTGTATGTTCGTTCTTCATATTTGCAATCAATTTTGAATTAAAGAAAAAGAATACATTACAAAGGTGAAGAAGCATCTTTGGTAATGGTTTTTTGTTTTTTTTTGTTTTTTTTTTTAAAAAGGGCAGAGTTATACCGTTTAAGTGTTATCAGAGAACATTAAATTTAAAGTCAAGTGTATTAAAGTCAGGTGTATTACTATGTAGAAGTAAGTATGACTTCAGTTCCACTATGTGTTAATATAAGCATTTTGCATATAGTGTGTCTGTTAGCAGAGTCTCACTTTACAAATTCTAAGGGCAATGTTTTGTAGGTGGGTTAAGTTTTCTAGACTTGGGTATTTTGATGCCCTTCTCAAAATAAACAGGATATTCAATTAACATTCAATATATATAAGGATATTACTTTTGAGAAGAAAAAAATTAGCTGCTAAATGCACAGTAAAGTAGTAAGAAACTATAAATTTGAAACTGATACAGTCACTTGGTAATTTGCTAAAAGCCATGACTTTTAAAGGCCTCTACACAGTTTGTTTCTAAACATCTTTATAGTACATATCCTTCACCACCTAGAGAGAGCTTTAAGCATAAACTTTTTATAAATAAAAAGTATTTTTTCAGAAACATTTGGCAACACATTGAAATACTGAATGAATTAAATTTCCTACTTTAGAAAAAATTGTTTCAAGAATGAAAATTTTTTATAGCTACAGAAATCTTTTAAATTTAATAATTATTTAAAAACTATTAACTTTTAAGTATCTTGGACACATCATCTTATATGGGAGGGAAAAAGTAATTCTCATTCTTAATACGAGTATTTTAAAAATTCTAACTCCAAAGTAGCTTTCAGCAAATAAGTTCAAAGTTCTGGTAAACAACAATTCAGTAAACAACAATTCTCACTACCCACTCTGTCCACCATCTAATATCCAACTTGTTTTGTAAGAATATACTCTCAAGTATTAAAGTAGTACCTCCTCAGCAGCTGTTGTATTTCTGATGGCTTGTAAGAGGAATGTGATCTTTGACTGGCCTGGGATATTCTCATAGGTTTCCTATACGAAAAAGAAAAACATTAAAGGTTAAAATGTTGGAAAACTTTATGAGTACATCAGTGAAAAGAAACAAATGAAGACTGGGAAAGGTCCATGCATTCATGAGAAGTCACAAATTCTACGTCTGCTGTTAAAATTTCCTTCTGTAACGTAAAATATACTTTGGATAGGTTAGGAAAATGAGGATGTCCAAGGAGTTACTTATCAAGTTCCTTTCTACCTTTCTCTCTTAAATAGATTTTTTTTGATGTATGTACAACATTTCCCCAAACTTCTACTCCCTGAACAAAACTCAAGGCCTAAGAGGGTGCTAAGTGTGACTTGAGCTACCATACTGTAAAGTACTCACTCACTATCCCCTTATACATGGAAAACTGGCTTATCTTGTCCACATTTTTTGGACCATATGACATAGAACTGGTTCAAATTAGCACTACTTATAACCACCAGAGGCATATCGCAGATGAAACAAGTCAGAAAAGGAAAGTATTCAATTTTTTAATGCTATCCTTTTTTCAAGCAAGGATCATACTAAAACCATGTTATATATACAAAATAAATGAGTATAGTCAAAAAGAAATTTGGCTAGGAGACTTTAGTATTATTTTAAAGAATCCAGAAATCTAGATTTTGTGACTCAAGACACTTTTCTCTAATTAATAACATAAAATGAGAGGAAGTTGGTTAACAATAAAACTAAGTTGACACCAATTAAAAACAGATTGTCAGAGTAGATCAACAGACAAGGCCTAAGTATATGATGTCTACAAAATCAAGTCGAAGTTTACTTTCATGTGCATGTATAAAAATTCTAATAATAGCAGTCTTTTACAGTGGAAAAGAAATCATTATTTTAAGTACGCTTGGAACCGTTTTTCTCTAAGAGGCCTCTTTAAACTGATTGACTAGAATCAGCGATAAATAAGTAAAGATAGTCCACTCTCATCTATCTACTTCTAAGGGTATAATGTAGATAACATGTTAATTTCTTAGCAGTCTGAGTTCAAAGAGACTGCTCTCTAACAGCTACCACCACTTGTATAATTTACCTGGTTTCTCTGGACAATGGTGACAAGGAGAGAGGGAAATAGGGCTTCTCTGAATCCACATCTAACTTACACCTTTTATTAAATGCTTGCTCCACAGCATCCTTGAGGTATTGACAGATAAGGAAATAAAGGCTCAGAAGTTAAATGACTTGCCCAAGGTCACAGACAATAACTAGAAGAAAAAATGCTGGTCTGCTGAGGCCAACTGTACTCATAATCTCCCTGGCACTTAATGCTTTCTGGGTTTCACCCCTGGGGGCTGACTCCGCCAAACACCCAGTTCCATTTATGCAGTATTACAGTTTTCAAACTTCTCAAACATATCTCAATCTGGGGAAGAACAAATCTGAGGGAAAGGAGAATTCAAAATATTCTGATAAACTAAAGTTCTTCAAGTACATAAGCACATAGGAACATAATGCTCAAAACTGTGACAAAATGTATTCACAGATGAGGAGAGAAAATGGTTTGAATTTATCCAGAAATAATTTATGTAAATATATTCACAAGATGATTGCAAAAATGGTTATGTACCTTGAGCTTTTTCACTTAATCTTTATCCAAACAACTCAATACCTGATATAGCTTTTCCACTTAAACATAGTCTCTCACAGTATTCCTCATACCTAGCTTAGCCCTATACTGTAGATGCTATAAATATTTAACACTTAAATTTCCAGGAGCTAAATCAAATTTTGAATTAAAAAAAAAAAAATCCTTTACTAGGATATCACTCTCAGAAAATCTGTAATAAATTTCGAAGATCTCTACCCTTGGCTCTCGCTAGACTATTAGTGACAGTTATACTATGCTAATTCTAAAAGACTTATAAACATTAAGTCAATTATTAAATTCTATTCCATAATGAATTTGAAGTCAATGGAGGAAGAGTTTACTATGAGTGACGTCTGACTCCTAAGAGACGGTATTCCCTATTTGATATGTTCCACTGTGGAAATCCAGACACAGTATTATATATATACCAAAACATGGGTCAGGATAATATTTTGACAAAAAGAACACAGCCTTAAGATCAAAAGTGTAACTTTTTCTTAACCTAAACAGACTGAGTTCCACAAAGACAGGTATGTTATCTTTTCTCCTTTGCATTCCCAGCACTTAGCACATTAGAGTATAGTGAATATAAATATTTCTAATAATATTCCTAGCACTAGCCCAGGCAGGTTCAATGAATGTTACCCAGTGTTGTGGAAAATAAAATTTGAATTCCATCTGATTCCATCATATAAAATCACACAATGTAAAGCAAATTTCACCTCCCACCCCGCCTTTCCAGCCCAGGAGAAACACTAACATGTACTCATCTCAGGCATTCCTTAAGTATTTATGGAGCGCCTACCTTACATACAAAAATGTAAAAGAGGAGACAAAGAACATCATCTAGTAAACACCCTGGTTCCTCAAAAATCAGGTAGTTTTAAATGTTACCCTCCATCAATTCAAATCTCATTAATGAAGTTTTATATTAGGATCAATGAGGAACAAAGTCAAAGGAAAAAATTAGTAAGAATATAAAAATCCATGTATATGCTTGATTAAATACTTATTTCGTATGAAAAAATGTCACGAATGCTACGGACATTTAACTCTGGATTATTTGTCAATTAGTTCTTCAATTGTTTATTCATGTAAACTATTGTATTTGGACAAGGGCATTTAATTTTTTCAAATATCAGAAACAATTTTTGTAAAGTTAGAGAGAAAAATTCTTCAAAATGTTTAAAATAGAAATAAGATAAAACCTACCAAACGGTTTATACAATGGAAAAAGTTTCAAAACTTTTGGAAGCCCTTCAATGATTTTAATAATATAGTACAATAAATGCAATTTTTACTGTACTTGATTTCATATGTGAATGTAAAACAAGTCACCTTAGTCAACAGTTTGGCATTTATGTGTCAACTAAGTATTTTTATTTTGACTTGAGTAAATTACAAAGATATTTACTGAGCCTCTGTCAAGTCTTTAGTTCAAAAAACTTTCTCTATTTACTACCAAACTGTAATATTCAATTTTACTTAGTTCGATTACTTATAAAAGCCATTTCTTTTTTCAAATAATATTCTACTTTCTTTACAGACCCAGCTTAGTGCTATTATTGTATGGGGTAAGGGAGCTTCCCCTCTAAGTTACCTTTTTTGGGGGGTCAAATTAAGAAAATTCTTTACATATTAATGTATTCCAAGTATATATAAAGTAAAAATAAAATATCTGAATGTTTTCACTGGGAATAGAGATTAAGAGAATAACAGTACTTACTTTCAATTATTCTTTATGAGAAAATGTGCTGAATGCTGCTAACTATCCCCAAAGTGATGGAAGTGATAAGATTTACAACAGGCTCCAATTGGAATTCTAGCTGAACCAGACACTGGTATTTAGTTAAATAGAAGAGAGATTCCCCACTAGGCTTGACAATAGAGACTTAAGCAACTGGAGGGAAGAGGCAGAATTAAACTAGCTTACTAATTACAATGCTGTTCTGCTTTGTAACACATGGAAATTTCTATTATGGGTTGGGATTAAGAATTTATTTTGGTGAAAAATTACCTCAGAGTTAGCAGAAAGCATTAAAATGTTTTCATAGGCATCATCACATCCCACTAATAGGAATACAAATTGATCAACTAATAAATGCATATTACTTCTAAGGACAAATGCTACTTTCAAGTATTCTATGAATAAACCTGCAAAGTCTGAAAAAACAGGTATACATGTATGCTTATATGTAGCACTGTTTTTAAGAGCAGGACACTGGAAAGCTCAACGTCCACTCATAGAGGATTGGTTGAACAAATAACACATCCGTGACAGAATACTACATAGGAGCTTTAACAAATTCTCTTATGTGACAATGTGAAATATATTGAGTGAAAAATCCAAGCTGCGCAATAGTATGTGTATTACAAGCACATTCATTTATATAAGCTTGTAAAGGGATTTTCAGGTAAGAGTCATAAGAAACTTAAAATTGATTACTTTTAGGGAATGAAATACAGAACTATTTGCACCATTTGAATTTTTACCCTAACATGTATTATACGTATAATAAATCAAAAGTCATAAGGATAAAGTTAATAGTTGTTTAAAGTCCTTTTTCATACAGAACTGAACTTTCAGGTATTTACTTTGCCTATTATAAAACCACTAAGTGTAACCAGCATTCCAAATCTATTCGAAGTCTATTAACATTTTCATTTTAATTACAACTATAAAATTTGTGAATCCAGAAGAAGCCTTGTCCCCCAATTCCATTAGCTGTATGTACAATAAATGTTTGCACTGTAAGAAGATCTGGCTGAACATCCTTCACTGAATCTTATAAAAATCTTCAATCACAGGGTGGCAAAGAACTCCATATATAATCAAGTTTGAAGATAGGTTCTGATACTGTACTTAAAAGAAACTGGAAACTCTCTGCCGTACCATGAAGTGTCACACAAATCCTGGTCTCAACACTTGACAGTAAACATCAGTCTATAGAACCCAGTGTATCTTACTGCCACTTGGTAAATGAACGTGCAAATACTTTTGAAATACTGTCTTTTGAAACTATATCCTGAGCTCCACATTTTGGAAGCCAGGAGTCAGTTTAAAAAAGGAGAGATTCAGGTCAGATTTAATGAAATTAAAGAATTAAACAGATGGCATTGGCCCAGTTAAACAACGAAAGTCCTCGGACATCCCATTTATGTTATGAGACCACAAATCTCTACAGACCAGTAAGATTTGTTCTAAGAGCAAAGTAAGGTGGAACCTGCTTAGAAAGAAACCTTAAGGGTAACTTCACAAGACTGTGGATGAGGTGGGAAATCTAGCTTCTGTTAGAAACCAGACAAGAGAAAGAGGACTAAATGGAAATAAGGGGAAAGAAGGCGACAGAGAAAGACACATTTCAAAAGGAGGAGATGAGGAAGGGAGAGACAGATGGTAGCGAAGAGGGGGCAGGAGAGAAGCAGGGGTCATGGGGCAGGTAGCAGCCAGGGTTTGGGGGAATAAGAGGGTTGGTCTGGGTGGAGGCCGCGGGGGAGGGTCCCACTGCGAGAAAGCGGGAAAGGGGCGAGGGAGCCCGGGGGCCCGCCCCAAATCCCACATCCCTCCCCCATGCCTGGCTTCCCCATCTGAACGAGGGCAGCGTGTCAGGAGCGGCCGCACGTGTGTGCGAGCAGCGGCTGGAAGGTAACTGGCGCCCGGCGCGGAGGCTGCAAGAACCGGAAGGGCCCCAGGGCATGGCCGGGATCTGCGAGCCGCCTCACACGTGGGCTGCGCGGCCGACGCCCGCCCGGCCCGGCCTGCGACGCCGCCGCTGAGCGGCCAAGGCCCGGCGGGGCGATGTTGGGGAAAGAGTCGGCGCGCCAACCAGGGCGACGAGCGCAGTTACCTCTGCCTGTTTCCGGACCACATTGTCGGGGCTGAGCAGGTTTCCCAGGAGCAGGTAGAACTGTTGCTGCTCCGCCGCGGCCGCCGCCATTGCGCTAGGCGTGAGAGAGAGAGAGAGAGAGAGAAGGAGGCGAGACAGGAGCCGTGAGGCGCGCTGGCGGGCCGGCAGGAGGGGCGGGGGCGGGCCCAGCGCGGGGACCGGCACCAGCCGCGGCGCGGGACGGGGTGGGCCGGGCGGGAAAGGGCGGGGCAAAGGGGAAAGGGGAGGACAGGGCGGGGCCTCGCGACCCCTCACCCCGCTGCGGCCGCCGGCGTCAGCGCCTCATTGGCCCTGTACGCGCGGGGCGGGGCCGAGGCCTCCTCCTCTGGGGCCGCGCGGATTGGCCACGCACCCTGCGGTGCCGTCACTGGCGGCGCGCGTCGGGGCGCGGGCTTGGAGTGGGCCGTGTGCGTCCAGGACTTCGAAGCCTAACTGCGGCCAAAGCTGCGTGGTGGGGATGGCGGGAGGAGCTGGCTGGCGGGCCTGGAGGTGGCGAGTGGATTGAAGCTCGGCCGGGAAGGAGGGGCCAGCCCAGAGCGCGGGAGATTTCGGTGCTGCGGGCTGGCTGGCCTCATCCCCGCCAGCCCCTCCCCGGACGGCCCGAAGAGCGCTCTCACTTCCAGCCCCCTCGACCCCCAAGACTCCAGCCCCCCCATCCCCAAAGAGGGAGCCCCTTTGAAACCCACATCCCACTTGTATTCTACGCCAACCTCCATCTGTCAAACCCTCCGACCTCCCCCAGATCTATGACTCAGGCCGCCCCTTCCTCCCGTCGCGCTGACCAGTGACTCACGTCTTGGGCTTGCCCGGAAGAGGGGTTACTCAGCCCTGGGCTCTTCCCGCTGTTGTCCTGAGATGTCCACGTAGCAAACATGCCTCCACCCCCTCCCCACTCCAGGATCCGTTACTGTTTGCTTGAATTCCTTGTTTTGGGGTCCCGTTCTTCTAATGGGGGAAGTTGAGAGGCACCCCCCTCCCTAAAGTAACTGGCTTATAGGGCTGATCTCGTGTTTATTGATTCCCACCAGTATGAGGAGGGGGAGCAGGCAGAGACCTCATTTCAATTGCAGCGTATTAATGCATAGATAATACACCCAATCTTCCTTTACTGCCGAGCTGCTAAATGCTTAGAGAGCAGTGTTGAAATCAAAGGGCACTTCTCTTGAGCCCTTACTGTGTCCACTGCATTAGGCTAAGGGTGACAGTGGAGAAAACAATTCATTTTTACCTCAAAAGGATACAACATTCCTAGTGAAGAAATTACACATTGGGTGAGATGGAGAGTACTACACTTCTGGCAGCTATAGTATTTAATTTAAGGAATTTAATTTCCTGTTGACTATTCTGCTGAAGTTCTGCTATTTGGAAATCTGCTTAAAACATTTGCTTTTAGGTGAATGATTGCAAACCTTGGCTGTACAATAGAATCTGGACTACTGTGTCCAAAATCTCTGGGCTGAGTCCATGCGTTCCCCATGCAATTGTGATTGCCAGCCAAAATATTTTAAAGTACTCTAATTGATTTGTGGAGAAAACGCCTTAGAAAGTTTTAGCTGTGACAGTGATAGGGTTCTCTACAAAAGGTCTGCAGACCTATCTCTGTAGACCTGATGTTTCTTAGATGTGACAATTTGTCATTCACAGGACATTTCTTCACAGATCATTATGTACATTAATTTGCAGTAGCTTTTGTTTTTTGTGAGCAGTGGGCTTGTCTGGATTCTGAGGGGGCTTTTTCCTCACCCAAGGTTAAGATTTTGGGAATTACATACTAAAACAACCATTTTTAATGGCTAGGTTACTAGTAAAATAAGGTAAATTGCCTAGAGGCTTGCTCAGGGTATGGCCTGATCTCCAGTTACTTTTAACACCTTCTGTGGTACACGTTTTCATTGGCAGTGACTCTTGATTACATATATTTGTTTAATAATTATTAAATAATAGAAATTCCAACAAATTGGCAGATTTCAAAATAGGGAGCTTATTTCTCAAGATTAGATGGTATAAGGTAAAGAACTTTGAATTTGAGTTGAGTGAATTTGGGTCTTTAGTCTCTTACTAGTTATGTGAACGTGAGTGGGCGCTTAATGTCTCAGTTTCAATTTCTCAGCTATAAAATGGAATAATAATGGCTGTTAAGACATATTAATCACAAAAGTTCTAACATTAAACTGTAGTTGGAAATGAAATGGGAGGGTAGGAAACTTTGAGTCTTGCTCACTCCTGATTAGCTGCCATTGCGTTGGGCCCATTAACTGTGAATGGCCAGCTCCCGATGTCTTTCCCTTCAGCTTATTAGACCTGACACTACCTCTGGAGGCATATTTGCTTAGAGCATGTACAACCCCTTGTGAAAAAGGAAGACTAGAAGTTTCTCTCAAATGATTGATAAATCTAGGTGGTTTAGGATTTTTGATGTTTGCCAGATGTCAATGCACAGTCTGGTCATGACTTACTTGTAATACTACAGGAGGCAAGACTTCTTAATCTGAGAGCATCAAAATCCTCTCCAGCTAATGTTCTTGGTTTTATGGGCTTCCATGTTGATGGGAGTGTTCTAGAAATGGAAGGTGGCTGGAGATGTTGGGCTTATAAAACCTCTGTGAAAGCTTTTTCAGCTGTGGTAGAATTTGGTCTTGTCATTTCTGTTTTATTGGGTGCCGAACTTTAATAAAATAAGATTCTCCCAAATGAATGATCTGTAATTTTTTTAAGTTGCCCCAGGACTCCAAAAGAACTACAACTACTTGTCAAGATAGTTGTAAGCACATGTGCTCTCTATATACAACTTATTATTGAGGGTCAGTTTAGATAATATAAATGAAAGTGTTATAATCTGTAACTGTACACAGATGTATGGTGATGGTATTATTTACAGGTATTTGTATTAATAGCATGATACAATGAAAAAAAATATTGGAATCGTTTCCTCATCTGTAAAATGGGAATAATACTTCTTCATAAGGGTGTTGTAAAAGTTAAGATAATATTTGTAAATGCACATAGCATGGTGTCTGCACACTAGTTACTCAGTAATTGTCAGCTCTTATTAGTTGAATGGATTTGGGGATTAAATAAGAAATAGACCTTAAACAAGTAATTACTCTTCAATCTCCATGTGGTACAGATGTGTGTATTTGTATATTTTCTATTAGTCTCAAAATTATGCAGATAAAATAGTATGTGGAATAGACTAAGGATAGTTAATAGACACTTGGCTGAGGAATAAGATTTTTAACTCTAATGTCAGTGTTATTTTTTGCCTGGATACAAGTCAGCAAAAAAAGATGAGAACTGTTGAAAAGTTGTTTGCTGAAAATAAAAATGCCAAACTGTTCACATTTCTTCAGTTGCTTTTTATCAAAACTTTCAAGCTCCTGCTCTGAAGCAGTCTGTTATGGTCAGAGCATTCCAGCCAGGGACAAGGGAAACCTTCAGATTCCTGAAGAGCATTGCACACAAAAGGCCCTCAGTAAGTGCTGAATTAAACACAGGCAGGGAAAATGTGGACTCAGTTTTTTTTGCTTTCTCTCTCATAGTTTTATATATGAAATTCACTTTATATCTGTAGGTGGTTGGATTCATTTTAGGTAGGCAGTCAAGTTTGGAAGCTAGGAGCACAGACTCCAGAGCCAACCAGAGTGAGAGTTCAAATAATGACTTCACAACTGACGTGCTATATGATCTTGCCCAAGTTAATTAACTTCTCTCAGCCTCAGTTTCCTCTTCTATAAAATGGAGATAACAGGAATACCTTTCACCATGCATTAAAATACTTGACATGGTGCCTGGTGCAGAGTAAATGCTTAATAAATGTTAGCTGTCATTACTAACTCAGATTGAAACCTCCAAAATTTATAAATTTAATTCTTGATTGCACATCTCCCTGTTAGATTATTACATTTTTATAATCCTATTAGATTAGCAGTTGTGTTACAGCACTGCATAATAATTGTGGTTAAAAAAAAAAAATTTTAAGTTTGATGTCATCTCCTAAAGCATTTTAAGGCCATTTTCAACTTCAAATGCTATATTTGGCGCTGTCCAATGTGGTATCCACTAACCATTATGGCCATTGATCACTTGAAACATGGCTAGTTCGAATTCAGGTGTGCTTTAAGTGTAAAATACACATTAAACTTCAAAGACTTAGTAGGAAATTAAGAATAACAATTTTATATTGATCACATGTAGAAATGATAATATGTTTAAATAACATGTTAATTATATTTATTAATCAACTATAATTATTAACTATACTAACAATTGTGCTTGTTTTTACTTCTTAAAACATGGCTACTAGAAACTTTAAAATTACATATGTGATTTGCATATGTGGTTCACACTATATTTCTATTGGACATTGGTTTGCTAGAAAGTAAGTCAACTAGCTAGCTACACATAGGTGTCCCCCATACTTTGTTCATTTAGATTTAAGAAGCGACTTGTCCCAAAGTGAAAATCAGTTACCTTATATTACTTTCTGTTGCTTCCAGTTTTCCAACTTGGTTTTCAGGGATTTGGAGACATGGTACAGTATTTTCTGAGCAGCGTTCCTTGCACAGGAATTTCCCTTCCCTGCTGGTTTGACATTAAACAGATTTTTAAACCTTTAGAAGGTCAGTAAGACTCCAGATTTGATCCTGTAGAATAAAGTCTTATAACTTAAGTCAAGGACCGGTTAAGAGTTGGGGTAAAGAACTATGAGCAGTTAATTGCCTATTATATTTCAGTTAAGCTGTAAAAAAGAGAATTGAGGTAAGGAAGAATATCTTTTATTTTTCTGATGTGATCATTTTCAGTTAAATGTGGTAAATGGATTTAAAAACTATCATTTGCTGCATTTTAAGACCTGAAACAAAAACATACTTAGCAGAAGGATTACGTTTTTAAGTTAAATGTTTTTCCTTAGAACACAAATAAATTGAAAGTAAAAGGATGGAAAAAGATATGCCATGAACACAGTATCCAAAAGAGACCTGAAATGGTATACTAATATTAGACAAAATAGATTTTATGTTAAAATTGTTATGAGAGACAAAGGACATTTTATTATGAAATTTAGGAAGATCTAAATAAATGGAAAGACGTTCCATGTGCATGGATTGAAAGAATTATTAGCAAAATGGCAATACTCTCAAATTGATCTACAGATTTAAGGTAATATCTATCAGGTAGTTTTGTTTTGTTTTGTTTTTGGCAGAAATGGACAAGCTGATTTCAAATTCGTATTAATTACAAGAAACTACAAATAACCAAAATAATTCTGAACAAAACAAAGTTGAAAGACTCAACCTTGATTTTAAAGCTTACTATAAAACTATAATAATGAAGACACTGGCATAAGGATAGCTATACAGATCAGCGGAGTTGAATGGAGAATCCAGAAATCAACCTTATGTTTGTGGTCAATTGATTTTTGACAAGGATGGTTAGTTTAATGTTTCAACTTGACCAAGTTGTGGCGCCCAGTTGTTTGGTCAAATGCTAGTCTAGATGTTGCTGTGCAAGTATTTGTGGATGTGATGAACATTTAAAATCATTTGATTTTAAATAAAGCCATATTAACCTCCATAAGGTGTATGGGTCTCATCCTACTAGTGGAAGGCCTTAACTGGAAGCAGACTGAGGTTTCCAGAGGAAGAAGCAATTCTGCTTTAAAACCGAAACATAGAAATACCTGCTGGCTTGCTCTGCAAATTTCAGACGCAAGATTGCAACATCAACTCTTACCTGAATTTCCACTTGCTGGTCTGTCCTATGGATTTCAGACATGCCAGCCCCTACAATCATGTGAGCTAATTTCTTAAAATAATTCTCTGTATATATACCCTATTGGTCACATTTCTCTGGAGAATCCCAATAACTACAGGTGCCAAGACCTTTTAGGGTAAAAGAATAGTCTTTCCAACAAATGTTATTGGTACAAAGGGATATCCACATACAAAAGAATGAAGCTGGACTGCTACCTCATATCATATACAAACCTCAAAATGGAACACAGATCTAAATGTAGGCGCTAAAACTATAACATGGCCTTGGGATTAGGCAATGGTTTCTTAGATATAACACCAAACTTGAAAAGACAAAAGGAAAAAATAGATAAATTGGACTTCATCAAAATTAAATACTTTTGTGCTTCAAAGGAAACTATTAAGAAAGTGAAAAACAACCCATAGAAAGGACGAAATTATTTGCAAATCATCTATCTGGTAAGGGATTTCTAACCAGAATATATAAAAAACTGTTACACTCAATAACAGAAAGAAAACCCAAATTAAAAAATGGGCAAAACATTTGAGTAGACATGCTTCAAAGACGACACAAGAATTCAAATGGCTAATAAATACATTAAAAGATGTTCAATGTCATTAGTTATTAGAGGAATGCAAATCAAAACCACAATGAGATGTCACTTGATACCCGCTAGGATGGCTATGCTAAAAAAGACAATAACAAGTGTTGGGAACAATGTAAGAAATTGGAACCCTCATATTGGAACCCTTATAAATTGCTGATGGGAATGTAAAATGGTGTAGTCGATTTGGAAAACAATTTGGAAGCTCTTCAAAAGTTACACATAGAGTTACCATATGACTCAGGAATTCTATTGGTAAGTAGATGCTCAAGAGAAATGGTAACATGTCTACACAAAAACTTGTACATGAATGTTCATAACAACATTACTCATAATAGCCAAAAAGTGGAAACAATCCAAATGTACATCAACTGATGAATAGATAAACAAAATGTGGTGTATCCATACAATGGGATATTATTTGGCAATAAAAAGAAAAGATGTATTGAAACATGATATAACATGAATGAACCTTGAAAACATTGTACTACGTGAAAGAAGCCAGACATAAAATGTCAGATATTTTTTGGTTCCATTTATATGAAATGTACAGAGTCTGCAAATCCATAGAGACAGAAAGATTAGTGGTTGCCAGGGTCTGGAGTGGTAGGGGTGGAGCAGGAGAAGAGGGGAGGGAATGTTGAATGACTGCTATTGGGTATGGAGTTTTCTTTTTGGGGTGATGAATATATTTTGGAATATATTTTGGAATCTGACAGTGTGATGGATGCACAGCTCTGTGGATATACTAAACACTCAATTACACACTTTAAAAGGGTGAACTTTATGGTATGTAAATTATATCATTAAAGCTATTATGATTATTTTTTAATGTTTTTCCTTAGAGATCTGAAGGAAATTGATCCAGGTCTCAATTATTGTTTTTTTTTCTATTTTCACAATATTTTTAACTAAGTTCTGAATACAAGGATGACAATATTCATAACCCTGAAATCTTTGGAACATTTCTAAATCATCATTTTGGGGGAAGGGCAATGGGAAGATTCAGATATGATTTCGTCTGTATATTTTCCTCTCCATCTATTTCCTAAAGCAAGCATCTTACAATTTGGACATAGTGACATACATATTTGACCTTGTGCATTATGATGACATACGTAGTAGAATATTGTGACATCAAACTACATCTCAAATTAGCATATACTGCAGGATAGATTTTTAATGATCTATAATTAATGAGGAAGAAACAAAAGGAACTTTATAGTAGTTCATATTCTTCATTTCCACCCACTCTATGTGTAGTACTGATTTATGCCACATTTTACTGTATTAGTATTTATTTAAATAACATTTAATTTATTCATTTATTTAGCAAATGTTTATTGGGCACCTTCTCTGCAGTGGGTACTGTGGGTACGTCTAGGCTGTGAGGATTCAATGATGAGCAAGCCGACCGTGTTCCCACTTTCATGGAGCTTATAATCTTTTGAAAGAAATCAGACAATGAACATGTAAACTGAGTAGATAGAATCATTTTATATAGTGACCAGTGGCGGGGGAAAAAAGGATAATAGGATCAAATATGACTGGGATGGAATTGGGTGCTACTTTAGGGACACAATCTTTTGAAGCGAAGTGATATTTGAGCTGAGACTTGAAAAATGAGGAGACATTAGTGGAATGGGGGATATTCTCTCAAGCAGAAGAAAGAGCAGTACAAAACCCCCAAGGCAAAAACGAGCCTGGTGTATTCCAGCAAGAAAAGATGGGTATAGCTAGAGAGGCAGAAGCTGTGAGGAAAAGGGTTAGCGGGTAAGCAGGAGCAGCTTACCTAGGGCATTGTGGTAGTTTAGTAGTATGACTTATTTTCAATGGAATGGAAAGTCATGAGGTGGTTAAGTAAGAGATGTGGCCTGAAAAACAGCTTAAAAAGATCATCCTGGCTGCTACGTAGGAAATGGACTGTCTGAGGAAGCTGAGAGAGCATTAGGAGGTCATCGCAGGATTGTAGGTCAGAAAAGATGGTGGCTTTGACTACGGTCGACAATGTCTGAAGTGGTGAAATTTAGATACTTTTTGAAATAGAGCCATACGTGAGGTGCAGAGGCAGATCCAAGTTTTGTGGGACCTGAAATTTATACAATGTCAGGGCCCTCCCTAAGAAAAGTAACACAAAACGAGGTGTCTTGGAAGAGTTCTGTGCAAATGAAGAGCCTCACAGCTTAAGCTTTACGAAATTCATGGTGGATCCTCCTCTGATGAGGGTGAGACGGACAAATCAAGGATGCCTAGGTTTTGGGTCTGAGAAACAGTGATGTCATTAGGACGAAAATGTATTTGGTGTAGGGTCTGGAAGGAAGAAAATATCAATTTAAGTCATAAAATTCATGGCATTTAAAGCTGTGCAATCACATCAAGTGGATCACATCACTCAGAGAAGAGAAAAGAGGGCCAAGGACTCAGCCCTGAAACATCTTAGAGGTCGGATAGAGGAGGTTTTGAATTCACAATACAAATATAATCATGAGGGAATTGGAGTACATTGAACATTACCTTAAATTCTAATTCCTTTTTGATCTCTAATAGAAAGGGTGTTAACCTAGGAATCCACTAGTGAATGTAAAAATAGTTTGAAGAACAAGTAGGTACAAATGTTAAGGAAAGGTAAATTATATAACATTTTATTTGAGGAGATTATTTTTATTTTTTATACTTCGGGAGAACTGGTATTTTCTTGGTGCTAAGGAAATACTATTTTCTCTAAGTCTTCAACCATTCAGCTCTCCTACAATCTAATCTATTTCTCTACCTCTTATTTAGAAAGGATGTTTTACAAAGAAATTAGATCGAACTAATACCATGTCAAACGCTGTCGTCCTCTCATCTCAATCTAAGGACTTAGCTAATTAATTTTGTTTATACGTAAGTTTGTGCTTGATTATCAAAGATAATATACCTATTTAAAAGAATGTGGAAAAGGAATAGGAAAAGCGGGAATGCGTGCCATGTAAAATAAGAATGATATTGGAAGCATGTTATAAAAATGCCTGTGTTACATCGGCTATACCAGAGGCCAAACAGTCTCCCTTTTAAAACATAACTACATATAGAAAATCTTGATAGAACACAGTTTAAAATTAGAATATTGGTACCAGTATCCAAACACCATCATTATGAAGAGATCCCATTTTGTTATTATTCAAGCTGGTTATACTCAGTTTGCAGAGACTCCTGTTCTTCCAGGAGCTCTTCCTTTATGAATCATTTAGTTATTATGAGATTGAGAATAAGAGATAAATCTTTTCTGAAGAAAGAAGAGGACTATTCTATTTAAAAACTAGAAGAAAATCATAGTATGTAAGCTGTTAACTTTAGAAGAAACTTTGGGAAAAATATATAAATGTATGAACATATATAGAAGTATATATATTTAATTTCATATAGTGATAGATTACAAAGCATATTAAATCAGGTAAAGAGAAAGAAAGTGAAAGGTACTGTTTTTAATAGGATGGTCAAGGGAGACCTTTCTGAAGAGGTGACATTTTAGCATCTGAGACTGGATTTGATTCATGGAAATTAATTTTTGGAAAGAGCAAAGTTATTTAAATGATTAATATTAAAAAGTGCAATCTTTTAACATCAGATTTTAATTCATAATAATAAAAGCTAACGAGATTTGATCTCTTTCTGTACTTTATGTTGTTTAATCTTCATATTTAATCAATGAGGCTTCAACCATTTTGTTTTGAAAAAAATGCTTTGGAGTCAGAAGATCCTGGTTCCAGCTGCATCTCCACCAGTAACCCACTATAATCCTGAGCTGCGCTCTCAATACTCTCGTAAGCCTCCGTTTCCTCATCTGTAAATTGGGACAATTGGACTACATTCCTAAGGTATCTTTTCAATGGTAACGTTTGAGGGTAATTAAATCAATTATCACACTCTGTTGAAATAGAATGATGATTACAGAAGTCGCTTAGGGTTGCGTATCCTGAAATGAAATTGCTCTGGATCTCTGAGACTTGAGGTCTTATATCTCTGCATGCTTTTTAGAAGATTTTTCTCCCCCCATTTTCCCTGTCAATCAGTTACCGTAGCTGCCAACCTAAAATGACAGCTGTCTCTACTTGTCAGCTGCTCTTATCGTCTGGTTTGCTGTGTGCTTTGGAAACCAGATAAACAAGTGCCTTAGATGGTATATGAAATAGGCACAGAGTAGAGAGTTGAGTATATTTCCTATAGTGCACCAGGCATGAGATTGACAATTATTTGGCCACTCAGATATTTTTCATTTGGGAGTTCATAACTGTCTTCTAGAGGTTTACCTCTACTGTGATGCTAACAGAACACCCTGACACAAACCTCTCACTAATAGTGTTATGGAGGTTCCAACGTATATACCCGTAAACACTTAAATGACAAAACAATAGAACAAAACTATTTTTGGAAAGTCTAAATTAAACTTTATATAATAAAGACATTGCCATTGACAAGTCTCCCGCATATAATTTTCTTTGTAAGGTGACATTTTGGCTTTTTTATACCTAGTTATAGGATTATATTCTAGGGGATGCAGGTGAATAAGGTAGTCCATTAAGTAAGTAGTCTTTTGACTACTTAGTGATATTTGATTTTTCTACAATGGAAATGAATTATGTTTTCCCTCATTTACTTGACTAGTGATCTCTGAAAATCAAAATAAAATTTACTCAGTCTCTGAGAGGTTATAACCATAATGTATAGATGCCTAAGGTGGGAACTCTGAAAATTTTAAACAGAACTTAATTTGAGAAATCAAAGTCCCTAAGAGTCAGACTTTTAAGTACTATTTTTCTATAGGAAAGTCAGGTAGAAAATCTTGGTGAATTGGATTTTGATTAATTAGTGAATAGAGGGTGAAATGATCAAGAAATGAATATAATCATAGGAGGAAATAGTAAGAACTTCCCATTATAAAGGAAATAAAGAACACAATTAGCAACGACCAGAGACTGAACAAAATATATCTGATAATTATAGTCTTACTTGGGTGCTACAAGGATCCTGATCAGGGAAAACAGCTGTGCCCATACATGGGTCCTGGGAGGGTTTCTACCCGGAACCACCTAAATGAAAGAAAAACTCAACTGTTTCAGGATGGCTACACAGATAATTAGGACAACAATCTGCATTCTTTTGGGCAACTCAAATCAAGTAACGCTTTAGGTACATGGAGGCAGTCGCCAGCTAATTTAAAATACAATATCAAGGAACAATGAGCAATCATGGGATTCTCTTTCTTTCATTCATTGTTTCTGTCATAAGTGCTCAGAATAATTTTTTCTGACCTTTCCTTCCTCTTAGGTACTACTACGAGGACTCCAGAAGGTGACAGAGCTGAAAGAGCCTCTCCACTCTCACACAGAAAGACTTTCCCTCCACAATCACCCTAATGTGTCCCTCAGTATGGATTAAGTTCTTACATTTTTTCATCTGAATTTAAGGTTTGGGGATGACTTACAGTAGTCAAAGCTGTTCTTGGCACTATGGTTGCTCCAGTTGTGGTATGTCATGAATCACACTGTTCCGCCCTCATGGCTCAGTGAGGTCACCATGGAGACATCAGACTGCAATTGTGACCCACTGCAGGTAAGCAGTGCCATGCTGTTGGCACGTTTCAGTCCGTCCACCAGACAAGCTTTACAGGTCATTCAGCCATTCATATATTATAGGCTAATCCAACTATTCCCAAAGCTGTAGAAGAGAAAAGGGAGTTCTGGCTTTTGAGAACTCAAGTAAACAAACAAACAAACAAACAAAACCCCCAAAAAACAAAAACAAAAAAACCCTGCAAAAACCTTCATGCTGTTCAGGGCTACTCAGATTGGATAGACATGTATCATCAACTTCAATTTTGACAATGAGTAGTTTTTTACCTATGGATTTGAATTCTATTCTACCACTCACTACTGAAAAGAGAAACTGATCTTTTATATAGACTAAAGTAAATTTATATGGAAGCAAAAGAAAATTCCCTATTAAATGTTTATGGCATTTGTAGTTTTAAATTCTTATGTGATATATTAACTTAGCATGTTTGGCCTAGATTGTCCTGGTCCTTGATGACCTAGTTTCACTACATTTAGTATTCCATTGTTCTGTTTATTAATTTTTATAGGTTATTAATTGAAACTAATCTTTTTGTTTTTAGAATTGTTTTATAAGACATGTGCAGACCCCTTTGGATGGGTCACATTTTTTCTTGGGAAAATGTGATGTCTAAGCACTTTCAAGGTCTCTGAGAATCTTGACATTTCTTCAGTACCATTCCTTGCTGTTTTGTCCTCATTTTCATCAAGTGTAGTTTGTTCTGTTTTCAGCAGGAGTGATGGCAGTGAGGTGTCCTTGTTGCTTTTTGCTCAAGGGTCCTACCAAGAATCCAAAGCCAGAAATTATGCATGTTAAGAATCAGTGATTGAAAGATTCTAAGGCAATTATAAGATCTATGGAGAACTTATTAAAAGAATGAATCCCAGCCATTCCTCCAGCCCCTATGCTATTGACAGTTGCTTTGTTTTATGGAAGATGCTTGCTGACCTCGGCTGCCCTAGCTGACCTTTGGGCATGCCAAACCTGCACCAAAGATTGGATTTATGGGAATATCTGTTGATTTCTCCATCAGCAGGCACAACAAGTGGAAGAACAGTTGGGTAGGAAGCATCATGGTAGATAAAGGTCTAAAAACCTAGGTATAGAGAGGACAGTGGTGGTTATTTTATATTATGGTCCTGCTTGCCTTTTATTCCACTTTACATCTACAACCAGATGAGCTGTGAGAATCTTGGATAATCAGAAAACTCCATGGCTTGTTTTGTTTTTCTTTTCATTTTTAAAATGTAAACTTTCTAATGATCATTTGGATATGTTGTCCTTTTTCATTTAACAATAGGTTCAGATTCTTCAAGCTGTTCATATAGCTTTCACATTTCCTTTAATACTACTATTTGGGATAGTGGTGTGTGTGTTTGTGATGTATAATATAAATTGTCTTTATTTTTAAAAAGGAAAATTCCTGATTTTAAATTTTAAATATTCAATGAGCTCATATTGTGTTCAGGTGATCAATTGTGATGCCTTCAGCTGTCCCAGAAGTGGTTATAACTTTTCACTCTATTCTCAAACCTTATATTACATTTACGCACTCACAAGTGGGTACATACTTATTTTCTTATTATTATCACGAGCCTTATTTTCGGAAATGTTAAGCCTACAGGCTTAAAAAGCATTTAAAAATATTTTTTTTAATGTTCACATTTAGATGAAGTGACATAGTAATTCATTATAAAGATGAAGTGAAAGGCCTGGAAAGCAAAGTGCTGGTGTTTCTCAACCATGGCTACACCCTTAAAAACAAACAAACAAACTGGGTTTATTTTTTTCAGGTAATAATTTCAAAGTGTCACAGAAAATAAAACATATTTGCCCACTGGCTCTTTTCTGCACCATGTTTTTGCACCAATATAGAGAACTTGTTTTTCAGTACTTAACCACTCAAAGGAACTTCCTAAAATGCATCTCCATCAAAATCTTCTATCAAAAGTACATCTCTGCAGGAAATTGGGACATTTCGTAGCACTTTATCTTTAGCTTCTATTCTATGAAAATCTAACTTGAGATATGAAATTTCTTTCAACCCGTAGATTCGCGGAACCAGCAAGGACTGGAAGTATATATATTCAATTAGGACTCATATAACTCATATAATAGAGAACTAGATCTTAACCTAGAGATTAAGAATATTATCTGCACTTAACCTTTCAAAAAGAAATTTTTATGGCCAAAGGATCTGAATAGACATTTTTCCAAAGAAGATATACAGATAGCCAATAAGCACATGAAAAGATGCTCAACAACATTAGTCATCAGAGACATGCAAATCAAAACTACAGTGAGATCCCAGTTCACCCACTAAGATAATTATAATAAAAAAGTCATAATAACAATGTTGGCGAGAATGTGGAGAAATTTGAATCCTCTTACAGTGCTGATGGGAAAGTAAAATGGTGCAGCCAATTTAGAAAACAGTTTGGCAGTTCCTCGAAAAGTTAAATAGAGAGCTATCATTTGAACCAGCAATTTGACTTCTAGATACATAACCATGAGCAATAAAAACATGTCCACAAAAGAACTTGCACATAAATATTCATAGCAGCATTACTTATAAAAGCCAAAAGGTAGAAACAAATATTTATTTGTTTCAAATATCTATTAACTGATGAATGGATAAACAAAATGTAGTATATTCATGTAATAGAGTATTATTTGGCAATAAAAAAGAATATAGTACTGATACCTATTACAACATGGATGAACTTTGAAAACATTCTGCTAATGAAAGAAGACAGTCATAAAAGACTGCATATTATATGATTCCAGTTTACATGAAATGTTCAGAATAGGCCAATCTATGAGACAACGCAGGTTAGTGGTCACCTAGGGCTAAGGAATTTGCGGGGACAAGGAGTGATAGCTAAAAGGTATTTTTTTTTAAGTCGATGAAAATATTCTAAAATGAATTATGTTTATGGTTGCATTGAATACAACCATTGAATTGTACAATTTAAATGAGTGAATTATATGTTATGTGAATTATATCTGTAGGTTTCCTATCTCAGTTTTTGATTATCCTGGCTACCAGAAAATTTTCCCTCTACCTTTTTTTTAGCCTCATTGTTTTTGTTCACTTTAATCCAAACTCATTCCTTCTTTTTTTTATTTTTGGTAGAGACAGAGAAGTAAAATCTTTATCTCGAATCAGAATTCTGATTCTACGCAAAGGTCATTATTAAGTTAATTGTTTGGAGGAAACAATTTCAGTGTCTTTAACTTTTCTCGTAGGATCTATTTTTACACCATTGTCCACCTTTTTACCTCTCTTGTTGCTTCCTAACCCCTGGGCCTCAGATTCTTCATCTCTAAATGAGATTGCTGGAAAAGATCTCAAAGATCCCTTCCAGCTCTGCAGTTCTGTGAAGAATGTCAGTATCTTTTGCAAAAGCATGGATATATAAAATGAAGATATTTTTCTGAGCCATAATATCTAATTATAATTATAGGTAGGTGTAACTCCAATCAGCTATGAGAAGATTCTGGAAATAGATTGAGGTAACCACGTTTTAAAATCAGTGAACACAGCATAAAATGGACACAGCAAAAGGCTGAATTAGGAGACTTGATTTCCGCTTTTATGACTCAAGGTGAGATTTTGGAGAGATCACGTGACCCTTTATGTACATCTTCTTTGATATAAAATGGGCATGATATATCCTACATACCTTTCTCTAAGATATGTTCCCATTGAATGATTAAAGAGCAAATATTGTAATGTGAAGTTTTAACCGTGGTTTATATATAATCCAAATGAAAATGCTGTCATTGAAAGGCTTCTTTCCCAGAAAGAAAACTTATGTCACATAATTTTTTTTTGACCCATTTCACTTGGTCTCATCATCTTCTCTTAGAAAATGAATATGACATAGTAAAATTTAAAGCAAACATGAAAACAAAAGCTTAATAAGATCATGAGAAAGATGAACAAAGCTAAGAACATAAAATATTGATAAAATATTTTCCTTTCAAATTTGGCTTTGTAAAATCCTATATTAGTTGTAAAAAATTGTTAAGCGTATTTCTATTTGACCCTTTCCACACATCTCTATTGATTTCACTGTTAAGTTGTCTTATTTTTCTGGTCAGATCTCAGAAACCAGAGATCAAAGAGTCATGTCTAATTTCTCCTTTGTAATCTCTCAATGCCTGTAACAATGCATATACCTGGTATTTACTCAGTAAATACTGATGTTGCTTGTTGCTTGGTAGTGGAAGAGGTTAAACTACTAAATGACAATGAAAATTTTGCAGTCTATATAGAAATTCTTTTTTTGTGTGTGTAGGTCTAATAATTTCTGAGAACCATAAAGCTAATTTAAAGCATCTTAGGCAAATATCTCATGATATTCTGGAGGTCAATTCTATAATAATGAGACTTAGAAAACTGAATAACAGACATAAGAATTTGCATACCTAAATGAGTGCTGATCTTCAAAGTGGGGAGACTATGCTTTTTCCAATAATAGCACCATTGCTCAAATGGTATAGAAGTTCCTGTGTTGGGAATTTTGTTCAGAGTCAGATTGTCATCTTTCAGGAGAATCAACCTAATTACTTATAGTCACACAATATAGTTAATGGTGCCTTTTTCCCCCACTCTCTTATGAGCTACTGAGTTATCAGCAAATAGGATGCTTTGCGTAGGTAACATGGCAGTACGCAAATTACTGTTTAATTGGAGTTAGAGAGGGGCCTGCCAAAGAAGAAGGAAAATGCACGTTCAGAGAGCTGAGATTGACTTTGTTCTGGATGCTTTCGGGTATGTTATTGCATCCTTAAAACAACCTTTGGAGGTAGGTGGTACTTTGCCTTAGAATGAGGATGCATTCAGGAACATACACGTGTCCTGGGCCCTGGATGAGTCCAATGGACTGTGCAAAGTCTGAAGCTACTGACAGGTTTCCCTCCTGCTGAAGGTCACCTGGAACGTTGCTTACTGTTGCTGGGAGGCCCTCTGGGGACATGGCAAGTCCACTGCAGCTTTTTTCTTAACACAGCAATAAGAGCTCACGAATGGCAGGAGTGAGTGCTAGCATTTGCCGAGGTGCTAGCCCCCTTTCCGGTGCTGGGATTAAGCTGTTCACCTGGACAGAGGCCAGGCAGTCCTGAGGCTGGCTTTGCTCCATGAGGAGAGAAATCTCCAGGAGTAGGGGAGCCCACTTTCCTCCCTTCTTAGTCCTTCCCAGTTTTCTTGTCCTCTTGCAGGTGATCTGACTTCCTCCCAAGCACTTGTTTAAGGATAAACTTACATGTTTAGGTCAATTGGAAAAATTTGAATGTAGAAAGGCAGAGATCATGTTCTCATTAAAACATATTACAAAACATGCACTGTATAAGGTCATTTTCAGTTCTAGAAAGCTAAGTTAAATATTACATTAAGGGTCTCTGGTAGTGGAAATGTAAAAATTCTATTTATATTTGCATATCTATTTTTTCTGATTTTCCAATCAGATATTGCTTCTTTCTATATTAATAAATGATTATTTAAAAAATTATTGCATTGATATGTTTTTTATTGTGATAAAATATACATAACAAAATTTACCATCTTTACCATTTTTAAGGGTACAGTTCTGTGTCAGTAAGTACATTCACATTATTCTGCAGTCATCACCATCCATTTCCAGAACTGTTTTCATCTTCCCAAACTGAACTTCTGTACCCATTAAACACTAACTCTCCATTTCCCTCTCACCCCAGTCCCTTGAAACCACCATTCTACTTTCTGTTTCTAAGATTTTGTCTATTTTAAGTACCTCAAATAGGTGGAATCATAGAATATTTGTCCTTTTCTGACAGGCTTATTTCATAACATCTTTATGTGATAGCATGTGTCAGAATTTCCTTTTTATCATAGCTGAATTATAATCCATTGTATGGCTATACCACATTTTATTCACTTATCTGTCAATGGACACTTGGGTTGCTTTCTTCACATTTGGCTCTTGTGAATAATACTACAATGAACATGAGTGAAACTAATATTGTTTTAAAGACTATTTAAGAGATCAAAAGCTAAACCCTGGTTATTTTTCTCTATATTTCTATTACTGATTATCTTTTTACCTAAGGTAATGAATGCCTTTGACTGAAAAAGAATATGGTCATGCATACTGAATTGGGGAAAGGAGAACAGGAAAGAGAGAAAAGACAGACCGTAGACAAAGCATTGGCATCCAAAATTTATAAGAATTTCTATAGATCTATAAGGAAAATATGCACTACCTAATAGAAAATGGGCAAAAACTTGAGCAGACGCTTCACAACAGAGAAAATCCAAATGGCCAATAAGTGAAACAATGCTCAACTGAAAAAGAATCAGGGAAATGCAAGTTAAAGCTACAATTACACACCCACAAAGTGGTTAAAATTTTTCGATACTCAAAAAGAACAACAACTCACACAGCTGATGGAAGTGAAGAGTGGTACAATTCTTTGGAAAATAGTTTATCGTTCTCTTGTAAAATTGAAAATAAACATATCCCATGACCCGGCAGTTTCTTTCCTGGGTATATTCTCTAGGAAAATGCATGTGCATGTGCACCAGGGCACAATAATGTTCATGACAGCATTGCTCATAATAGCCCCAAACTAGAAACAACCCCAAAAAGTCATCTTCAATAAAGTAGACAAATAAATTGTGGTAGATTCATTTGATGGAACACAGAAATATAGCTACATTATGGATGAAATTCACAAACTTCATGTTTAGTGCGAAAAGCTAGATTCATTCGTATAATTGCTTCCATTTGTATAAAGTTTAATTTGGCAAAAAAAAAAAAAAAACCCACCAAGAAACTCTATATTTTTAGTGAAGCATGTGTAGATGGTAAGTACATGAGGAAAAGCAAGAATTGACTACCACAGGAGTGTTATGTATGGGGAAGAGTGTGTAGGGCCAGAGACTTCTAGAATGGGGGCATTTTCCTATCTTCTGATAGGTGGTGGCTACTTTATAATTAAAAAAAATATTTTCAAAATAAGTATAGATTCACAAGAAATGCAAAAGTCCTGAATATTCTTCATCACGTTTTTCCTAGTAGTTACATCTTGCATAATTATAGTACAAATTGACAGTGTGATGTATGTATATAGTTTGTCATTTTATCATGTGTAGTTTCAATTATCCACCAGCTGCAACACCATTCAGAACTAATGTATCACTACAGTGATCTCCCTTGTGGTATCCATTTATAGGTACCACCCACATCTCCTACCATCCATAGCCATTGGTAACCATGATCTATTTTCTATTTCTATTATCAATTTGAGAATGTTACATAAATGGAATTATACAATGTGTGACATTTTGAGATGGACTTTTTTTAGTCAGCATAATGGCCTTGAGATCTACCCACATTGTTGTGTATACCAATAGTTTGTCCCTTTTTATTGCTTAGTAGTATTTCTATTGCTTTTTGGATGTACCACAGTTTGGTTTGCCATTCACCTGTTCAAGGACAGTTTGGTTGTTTCCATTTTTTGCTGTTACAAAGAAAGCTTCTATGATCATTTGTGCACAGATTTTTTTTATAGGCATAAGTTTTCACTTCTCTGAGATAATGCCCAGGAGTGCAGTTGCCGGCCTGCATGGTAATTGTATGTTTAGTTTTATAAGAAACCACCAACGTGTTTTCCAGAGTGGCCGTACCATTTTACATTCTCACCAACAATGTGTGAGAATTCAGTTTCTCTGCATCCTTGTCAGCATTTGGTATTACCACTATTTTTAATTTGAGTTGTTCTGATAGGTGTGTAGTGAGAGATTGTCATGGTGTTAGTTTGCATTTCCTTAGTGGCTAGTGATATTGAATATCACGCTGGACAGGGCAATATTCCTTCTTCTGACTTGGGAGTGGTTACTTTAGAAGTGCATATATTCTTGATACTCAGCTCTGTGGTTGTTTTGTATTTCAAAAGTCAATAATTAGAAAGAAGAATGGAAGAGCACTGAGTTTAATATTTTGAGATATTATTCCCCTTCATCCATTTTTGAAAAATAGGGCAACCACGAGTAATGCCCTGAAGTAACCCAGCTAGTGATGGGCAAGGTGGAGAACCGGGTGGGCCTATGAGGAAAGCCTGTGCTGTTTTCACTTAATCATAGCACCTCTGTGTAAAGCAGGCTTCCAAAAAAACAAACTTCCTTCCAGAGTGGGCTGACATGGAGTCGTTCAAACCCAGGAAAAAAATTTATTACATATATGCACAGCATTGGAGTTTCATGTACTGCAAAGGGGAACATTCATAGAACAATTTGAGTAAAAATGAGAAACCCAGTACCTCATAGGTACTTGGAAGGGCTTTGAAGAAGTGGAAATTTAAGTCTTTTAAAAGGCTCTTTAGGGTGTGACTGGGAGAAGGGAGGGATGAGGCAGGCAGTTGTTACTTGTCATTATAAGCACTTCAATACTATGTCTTACTTTAATTAGAAAAGAAAAAGACAGGAAAGATAGAGGAAATTTGGCATGGTACTTTGTATTCATTTTCTAGAGCTGCCGTAACAAAGTACCATAGGCTGGGTGGCCTAAATGATAGAAATGTATTGTCTCACAGTTTTGGAGGCTAGAAATACAAGATGAAAGAAATTAGAATCTTATGTTTTAAAAAGATGCTGAAGCAAAAAAAAAAGTTTCTGGAGTCTATTTATAGTTATCCAGAAATTCGGGCATTCAAGGTATGTTAGTTCTTTATCCCAGTCTCTTGGAATTTTAAGAGTATACTTCAAATGGTCATTCTTGCTCCTGCACGTTATAACAATTTTTTCTCACATCTTCTTCACTCACCTACTGTCTTTGACCTAGATACTATCCATTGAAATTAAACAGCACTGTTATAAGCACTTTATATGCATTAACCCTTTTAACTTAACACAACAACCCCATGGAGTAGGAGCCAATGTTCTTAGTTTACAGATGAGGAAACAGAAGCATAGAGAAACTGAGTAACTACTCCTAGTTTCAGAGCTAATTACCAGCAAGCTAAGCTGTGAACCCAAGTGGTCTGGTTCCAGAGCCAGTGTTCTTAAGCACTAAACTGTACTATTTTTAAAAAAATTAAGACAATAACAATAGTTATAATAAAATTTTACATGAATCTCAGCAAAGTACTTTTTATGGTTTCTTGACACATTGTAGGTGCTGTATGAATGTGTTTTCCCCAGTTTTATTGAAATATAATTGATATATAACATTGTATAAGTTTAAGATGTGCAGTATGATGATGTGATATATGTATTACCACAGTAAGGTTAGTTAACACATCTGTCACCGCATAGAGCTGACATTTTTTTCTTGTTAACTTAAGATCTACTTTCTTAGCAGCTTTCAAGTTAACAATACAGTATTGTTAATTATAGTGACGATTATAGATTGGACATTAGAACCCCAGAACTTATTCATCTTATAACTGGAAGTTTATACCTTTTGACCAACATCTCTCCTTCCCCCACAAGATCCCCAGCTTTTGGCACCATCAATTTTCTTTCTGTTTCTATGAATTCAATTTTTTTTAGATTCCATATATGAGGTCATACAGTGTTTGGCTTTCTTATATAAATGTTATTTATCTTTTTTTAAAAAACTTCCTGACATCCCTGTTCTCCCTGTGACTTACTATTTTGCAAGACGGGCATATTTTGAAATCACAGAGTTAAAGATTACTATGGTTTTTTTTTTTTTCTTAAATTACATAAACCATTGAAGTTGGCCAGTTGTTGGAATTTTTTTGTTGCCAGATTGATAAATAGCCCAAAAGACAAAATTTTCTTTAAAAGAATATTCAGTTTCCAACAATGTTGTGATATTTCACTTAATCTGAGGCTAGGTCAGCTCTGGAGACATGCGGTAACATGAGCACAGGGATGTCAATAGAATTTTCTTCCATTTCTGAATTCTGATATAGTTCTGAATTTTGGGAAAAAAGAATTCTTGCCCCCAATTAAATCTTTGGAAAGCGAGATTTTTTTTTCAGGTCACAGCCACATTTTGGTAGTCTTAGTTCAATTTTTATTGAAAATTAAACCGAGAATGTCTTTTGGAGTTGGAGACTGCTAGATCTGGGATTTAATTTTTCCCTACTTACAGGCTAATAAGTGAGCCTGTTAGTATTTCATGAGTGCTGGCAATAGACAAAGATTCCGGAGCTGAGATAAAGGACTTTATTATTCATGACAGAGCAAGCAGCATGAGCATCAGCATATTTGCTTCAGTTCTCTTTGCCCAAAGTCCTGTGGGGACAATGCGATGTGGCCCAGATGACTGCTGTCCATGCAGTGCATTTGAGATGCAGCTGAGAAACACTGAGCTTGGAGAATCCACCACTTTCAGAGCAGGCAGTAAGCAAGCCTACTCCTTGAACCCAGGAGGATATTACTTTATCTCTCAAGGTTACCAGCTGAATAAATAATCCTGCCCCAGAAAAAGAGCAGCAGTGATGAGAAAACTTTTAGTAAAGGCTGGATTAGTGGCAAACTAACTGTTAGTGGAGATCATGGGTAAATGGCAGGTAGCATTGTGTAGCAGCAGAACAATTTGCGAAAGTGTATATGACAATTTGGAAGTTAGGAAATACCACTAATAATCATTTTGGGATTTGGCTAAAGAAATCACCAGGCAGAATGTTGAAAGTGTCAGTTTGTTGGTCGTAAATGCACATAAGATGTAGGAAGAGACAGATGAGGCCAAAATGCAACTGTTTAATTTGCAAGCAGAATTTAGAGAAAATATAAAGGATCCAATACTTGCTGGTCTGAAAAATAAAATTGTTTATCTCCAGTGTCCATAGCCATTAAAAGAGTCTCAGAGTGAAATGAGGCCTGAGGCTGAAGTCCAAATGAAGTGTATGGCTGTAACGTATACTCAAGATGATTGAAAAATTTAAGGCAGTTGACAACTGGACTCTTTCAGTAGACAAAGGGGCATTGTGTGAAGGTCAGAAAACTCACCTTTTTATTGTGTAGGTATGCAGATTAAGAGGAGCTGCACCTTAGGATTTACACCCAGGGAATCTCATTTGGACCTGTTGCAGATATCTTAGACTTTGAGCGCAATGCCATAATTGGATGAGACATGCGGGGTTCCCGGGGTGGGGTGACCGTATTTTGCATGAGAGCAGAAACTAAATAATTTTGGTTAGGTGGAAGATAATGGTAGCTCTTTAAAAAAATAAAGGCATAATATTTTACTGGCTTTCCCATCAAGAAGCGGAGTACATTGTTCCTGCCATGAAAGTAGACTGGCTTTGTGACTTACTTGGCCTTGGACTTGGAAAGCTTCAGTTCTCATCCTTTTGGAATGCTGCCCTATGTGAAAAGCCCAAGTTGGCCTGCTGGAGACATATGGCTTCGCCAAGATGAGAGTGAGGACATTCTATCCCATCTGACCCTAGTGGAGCCACTGGATAACTGCAGCCACGTGAGTGGTCCCAGAAGAAAACTTGATTGGTTTAGCCATCCAAGTTACTGGCCTGTGGAATCATGAATAACAACAGCAAAATAGTTGTTTCAAGCTACTATATTTTGATGTGGTTTTTTATGGCCCCAAAAGTAACTGATACTTAAGCTCTTGATGCAAATTTACCACAGACATAAAATCCTTGCAGAAGAGTCTCTCAGTACTACCACTTTGGAAAACTGAAGTAGTATCTACTAAGAGCTGGGCCTATTGCCCTTATTATTAAGTAGCTCTGCTCCCACATATACTCAATAGAAATATGTATATATATATTCACCAAAAGACATATCAAATAATGTATATGGCAGCATATTTGTAATTATCTCAAACTGGTAACATCCAAATTTTCATCAATGGTAGAATGAATAAATCAATTGTGATATATTCATACAATAGGATACAATATTCATACAATAGAAAATGAAAAAAGGGTTTTCATAAACAACTAAATGGATAAATCTCACAAACAATGATAGATACAAAAGCCCAACACAAATCAAAGCACATTGACTAGCAGCTAGAGTGTATTTCTCTTCAGTGAAAGAGAAAGTAATGAGTGGAAAGTGGCTCAGGTAGGGCTTCTAGGGGTTGGTAATGTTCTGTTTCTTGATATGGGTGGGGATTACGAATGTGTGTTTATTTTGTGATAATTCATTGAGCTGTAAACTTATGTTTTATACACTTATCAATATGTATGCTATAATTCAATAAAAATATTTCCTCTTTAATATAGAGGGTCTCAGATCAATGTAGGGATTTGAGAATGGGAGAAATCAGTTTTTTATGCAAAATCTAAGACTTTCCAATTTACACATCCCAATGTCTTCAGGAAGAACTTGGTTTTATTTTGTCAAATTTTCTCTCTGTGACAGCTCTGATCACCCTTTAAAAAACTCTTCTCTCTCTTATACCTAAATCTTGTTTTATATTGATATTTATCAACTATAACTAGCATCTTTTCATCATTTGTATATGTTATGAATGTCAGGAGATGAAAACACATTTACCGTGGATAATTTGTATGAGATTGTCTTGTGGCCAGTGTAAAAGTACAGGGAGGCAAGAGTAGAAGATGGTGCCCAGAAGCGGATTAGGGCCTGCCTGATTATGAAACACCAAGGTTTTACATTTTACTTTTATACAATAATAAAAAAAATCAATCATTCTGTGTTTTATAAAGCCAATGAGCTATCTCGTTTAAAATGGCATAGTAAGAGAGTTTTTCTCAGTCTCCTCTCTAAAAAAATACCCCAAAGCAAAAATAATAGAAAACTTCATATTTGAGTTTTCAAACTAGGAGACAGTTACAATGCTGAACCACAATACTTGGTAGGGTGCCAGAGTCAGTGCAAGTAAAACATGGGCTTGGATGTTAAAAAAAGGATGGTGCCTGAAGTGTGAACTCTCAGAATGTCAGAGAGCAAAACCAACAATAGCTAATTTAGAACAAAGGGAAACACAGACCTTCCATATTTGCTAGAAGCAATTTGCCAGTGAAAAGGAGTGTAAAAAGAGACTGACTTCGTATTATGGGCAGAGTCAGTTACCAGACTGGGCAGCCTGAGGGAAAATAGATGATGAAAAACAGAACAAAACCAAATGATAACAAAACAACAAACAAAATACCTCACACAAAATCCTATGTCAAAGGAACCTAATTGTGAACCAGATACTCTGGAAATTTCATTCCTTTCTTGTGAAATTTCTGCAGTTATTTGGTGTAAAGAGAACTGATTATTCAATGACTAATACCAAATAGTAGTAATTTGTAACTTGTGACCTATAACTAATTGTAACAAATAATTGTAATTTAAAGCAGGGGTCCCCAACCTCCAGGCCATAGACTGGTACCAGTATGTGGCCTGTTAGGAACCAGGCCACATAACAGGAGGCGAGCAGTGGGCAAGCAAAGCTTCATCTGTATTTGCAGCCGCTCCCCAGTGCTAGCATCACCGCTCAGCTCCAGCTCAGATCATCGGGCATTAGATTCTCATATGAGCACCAGTTCCTGGTGCTAAAAAGTTGGGGACTGCTGCTATAAAGATCCTATAAGAAGAAATGAGGAAAAAAGGAAAAACAAATGGCAGACAAAAAATACTCATCAGAAATGAATTACTTCAGAATAATTGAAAATCATGTCCAAACATAAACACCATTAAACGAATAAAAATCCCAAAAATCAATGCTCACTTGATTGTGTCTATAAAACAAGAGCTCAAAGAAGAAATATAGGAAATTCAGGAAAAAATATAGCAAAGCAAGAGAAGGAGATAAAGCATAAACTAACAGACATTAAGGAAAAAGAAAGTAGATATTTACTAGTATAGAAATAAAAGTCTCATTAAAAGTAGCTCAAAAGAGCATATGGGTAACATTGAAAAAAGCAAACAAAATGAGCAAACCTAAGAAGGATTAGGGAGAAATTGAGAGCTCTAGAAGACAAAGCATAGTTAACATATGCATAAGTGGTTACATTAAAAGGAGAATTGTAATAACGAGACTGGAAAAATATTTAAAGATATACCTAAGAAACATTTTCAGGATTAAAAGTCTTGATATTCAGTTATCCTAGGAAAGAAGAAATAAAACATTCCAGATATTTATTTGGTAGAAGACTTGAATCTGCAGTTTGAAAGGACCCATTTATCCAAGAAAAAATTGACAGACTAATCAATAGCAATACACATCCACATCAAGTTGCTGGTTTACAAAGATGAAGCAAGAATCCTTGGCATTTTTTGAGTAGGGAGAGGAGGACTTCAAGCCACTTAAAAGGGGGAAAAGATCAGGCTAGGCTCTGAATGTTCTACAGAACAGTGTTAGAAGACATGGAGCTTTGTTCACAAAGCCCTAGAGAAAGAAAGTATGACTCAAGCGTTTATTTTTTTTACCTAGCTACAATTTTTAAATATAAAGGCGACCCACAAATATTTTTGAATTATCAAGAGTGCAGAGATTGTAGTTTCAATGAACCCTTCTTAAAGAAACTACTATAGAACAAACTTCTGCCAAATAGAAGCTCAATGGGACAATTACAGTATGAGTATAAACCCTACTAATAGGATTAAAACTTAAACAGATCTCATTTAATGGTTGAGGAATGAAAAATAAATTATAAACTCTGACAATGTAGAAATTATGTAGTTATGAAAATATGGGAGGGTGTAATAGAAGGCATGAGGTGATCGAAGTACTATAATTTCAACATTCAATGTCAGAGGTACAAGAAATCATTGAAATCTGTTATGTCGATACATAGATGTAAAACATATTTAGAGGATAAGGATAAATATATATTACATGTTTATATATGTAAATACATAATTATATAGAAATATATAAATAAATATATAAACATGTATTTATATTTATATAAACATAAATAAATAAATATGTAATTATATATAAATATATAATTTTCTTTACTAAGAAAAAAATATAATTATAAGGTGATCGTAGGGACTTGGAAAAAAATGAAATATATTAATTGTATTATTGCTCATAATGGTAGTAATTGATACTAAAAATAGACGATTAAGTAAATTATGTGGAATTATAGCTGTAAAGAATTTTGTAACAAAAATTGCCCATAGAACTGAGAAACTGGTGCCTGAGGAGACAGGAGAAAAAGATATTTTTTTTACTATATAATTTTTTAGAAAGGTCATATTATATACAAGTTTGTGGCTTGTATTCTTAACTTGTTATGCTGTATATACTTCCCAATGTTATTATAAGATACTTTTACAATATAATTTTTTTAATGATTAGGTATTATTGAATTTCTTTACTGTTAGGTATTTAGATCGTTTATAATTTTTTCAGTTTTAATAATATTGCAGTGAATAACTTTGTACATGTAAATAAGTCACATATTTTTTCCTTATATAGTTCTGGAAATGGAATTGGCAGGACAAAGAGTATGCATATTTTTAATTTTGATATTTACTGCCTTCCAAATTGCCTTCCAAAAAGTTTGTACCAATGTTGTGGCTCTAGCAAAAAAGCTATAGTTATGAAAGTAGAAAAATATAAACTACTTCTTCTATTTGAAACTTTCCTCGCAGTGTTACCATTCTTTGTCATCTTTATAAATTTACATGGTGAAAAAAGATGCTTTCTTATTGTTTTAATTTGGATTTCCTCAATTACTAGAGACCTGGAAATTTTTTGTATGTTTATTGGTTATTTGTAAATCTAGCTTTATTAGCTATTCATTCTCTTCAGCTAATTTTCGTCAGTCTCTTATATTGTTATATTGTAAAGAAATATCTGTAAGTACTGAACACCAACAAACTTTTTAAACATTAAAAAAAAAAAAAAAAGCATGCCACCCTGAACACGCCCAATCCCTTCTGATCTCGGAAGCTAAGCAGGGTCGGGCCTGGTTAGTACTTGGATGGGAGACCACCTAGGAAGACCAGGTGCTGTAGGTATAAAAAAAGAAAAGAAAAGCTGGATTCTATTTAATTATAATCTCACCTTTGGAAGGGTATAGTAGAGTCCTAAAGGAAAACTACACAAGCTTGTCATTCAATTTTTCTTTCTTAAAGAGATTCTGAAAATAGCAAAGAACAGATGTGATTCTCTTCAGTTTCTGTGGACCTAATCAAGGCATTCTAAGTCATCTAGGGAAAGAAGAGGGACGTAGGAGAAGTGCTGGCCTGCTCTGCGCTGCTTCTGCTAGGAGAGTGAGGGTCACGCTGTCTGGATAACTAAATCCAGGCACACTATGAAAGGAAGAAGCAGAGTTCAATGATAGAACAACCTTTTATGCTCCCCTATAATGTACTTGTTGAATGAATGAAGACACAAGTAAATGCCCCTTTCAAGGGTGCAGAAAACTTAGATTGCTGGCTTTCAGCTTAGGAAAAGTAAAGCTGCATAGCCAGAAATGACTTTCAGAGAATATTGTTGATGGTAAGGAGCTTAACGGTGGCTCACTGAATGGACTCATATTCTTAAAACCATTTATTTTTATTTATTATTATATTATTATATTTTATTACAGGTGTTTAATAAGTTCTTGATAAAGGCAGATTGAATGAATGATAAAGAATATGTCATTTTTAGTTTTCACAACAATGTATTTGAAATTGCTCATTATTAGTTTTACTTTACTGATAAAGAATGGTGGCCCTGAGGTGTCAAGAGACTTGTCAAAGCTCATACTGTTAATAAGCAGCAGAACTACGAACTTCAAGTCCAATGCCCTTTTCTCAGTAATACAGCTGTAATTTCCATTAAGTTACTTACTTTCTATTAATTATGTTAAATTCAAATTTCTCAATCTGTTATAAAAGCTTCTCCATAATCTGGATTAACCTTTACTCACCAATTTCATTCTTTACAGCTACCCCAGTGAGTATTGCAGTTACCTCCCCAAAATCTATTCCTGTCCTTTGAGTAGTAGCAGTGCATTTTGGGAGATTATCCTTAGTTCATGGGTGTGCCTGATTACTATAAGAATAAGCAAATCCTCCTGACCAGTGAGTTGGTGCATGAACAGGTAGTGACCCAACTCTGGCCAAAGCATTACAGAGTGTTGCTTCTAGGCAAGTTGTCTGTTTTTAAGAGAGTAATAGCAAGCCTCTAACTCTCTCGTTGGATGGGAGCAAGGATGTGAATTTTCTGTTTGGCTTCTTTCATTCAGCATAACATTTTTGAGATCCATCCATGTTTTTGTGTTTATCAGTAGTTCATTTCTTTTCATTGCTGAGTAGTATTGCATTGTATGGATATACTACACTTTATTTTTCCACTTTTGTATTAATGGACATTTGAGTAGTTTCCAGGTTTAGACTATTAAGAATAAGGCTCCTATGAACATTCTTGTATACGTCTTTTTGTGGATCCGTTTCTTTTGGGAAAATTCGTAGGAGTAGAAATACTGAACATTATACCCATTTTTAAGTTCCAGGCAGAAAAAAATTTGAATTTTAGACTATCGGGGCATGAAAAAAGTGGTGCAATTACTTAGCTTAGAAATGTCACTATATTATACTGAACTCATCTTGTATTTTTTTTTAAAGGAAAATTAATCATTATCAAAATATCAAGGGATATCATTAATATGTAGCTAATATGCACTCTAGGCACCTTACATCATACATTATTACCTAATACTGTTATTTACTAGGTATTTGACTTCAGGCAAATTACTTAACCTCCCAGATCCTCATTTTTCTTGTGTTAAGGATTAAAAACAGCACCTACTTCATAGGGTTTTTGTGAAAATTAAATGTTAATGATTTAAAGTGCTTATCACATTCACATTGCCTGACATATGAAGATGCTCAAAAAATATTAACTTTATAATCATCATGATGTGGCATTTTACAATGACCTGATAAGATAAGCATTCACACTCCATTTTCAGAGGCAATAAGCAATTTGTCCTAGTTATAGAACCAGGAAAGGGATTCGAATGTAGGTCTACTTTGGCACAGAACCTGAGCCCACCCCTTCCATGACACTATTTTCACATGGTAGGTTTTATTCATTGAGTATCACATTTTATTGTCACAGCAATCCTGTAAGATGATTTCTGCCAATATGAAAAGAACAAGAAGACTATGAAGGAAAGAAAATATTGAACTAGCAAAAAATGGCCTGACACAAAGTCTCAGAGAAACTTGAAATATAATTTGATTTGCTGTTTTTTTCCCTCCAAATAGTAAACCAGTGATACTCGGCATGCATAAATGGGCTTATGAGGAATTTTAATAAAGAGGTTATAAAAGAATGGCAGATTTAAGAACAACAAGGCTTCCTTAAGGACTGTGAGGATTACAAGAGGGGGAAGACTTTAGAGCCCAATACACTGGAAGAGGCAACAGAAGGATGAGGTAACTAGAAAAAGGGGAAAATGGCTCTATATGTGGAAGAAGACTGCCCAACAGGAGTTTTGGAGTTTGGGGGAGGTGCCCGAGACGTTTATGATAATCTGGCAGCACGGAAGTGGAGAAATAAACATCCTGACCTCTATGCCTGATTTATGAAGGGGATGGGGTTGCGGGGAGATCAAACATGGTAGCTGTGTGATTCCCTGGCATTTGTGAACGGAGTAAGGATGGTGAGGACACACTCTGAATGTGACTGTTGCAGTTAGACGTTTTTATCTACATCTTACAGACATGCTAATAGACTGGGGAGTTTTAGTAACTTGCCCAAGGTCCTAGAGCTAGAAAGTGGAAGGGTCAAGATTTCAATCTGGATTGAATTCAGCGGTTCTTAAATCTGGCTGACTGTTGCTATCACCTGGGAAGGTTTTTAAACATACCAAAGTCTGAGCCCCATCCTCTGACATCCTGATATAATTGGTCTGACTTGGGGCCCAGGCAGCACATTGAAAGCTCCCCAGGTGATTCTAATGTGCAGCTGGTGTTGGAAAACTGTGGTTTGGTTGAACTCCAACATCTGTGCTGTTTTCACTATCATATGAGCTGCTATGGCACAAGGCTAAAGACAAAGAAATTACTGATCTGGGGAACCCACTGTCTAAGGCTAAGCAAACCATCACGATACAGGCAGATGAAATGCTGGTGGCCCTTTGGAAGAGTAGGGGAGACTCCTCAAGGGGATCAAGCTTGAACTGAACTGTTACTATGGTTTTCCCAAGTGCTGGCCATTGTTCCAAGCACTTATTAGTATTAGATAATTTAATCTTTATCACCACCCTATGAATAAGTGCTACTATTATTATTTATAATCAATTAGTCATTATTAGTTAAATGAATATTTTATTAATATACTATTATATTATTAATACTAATATATACTAATATATTATTAATATACTATTACGGACAAGGACACTAAGACAGAGAGAGATCAAGTGTCTTGCTCAAGGTCCCATGTAGGGATAAATGGGCTCGAATCCAAGCAGTTTGACCTGAGAGCCCACCTGCATGAACACTGTAAGAACTGGTAAAGGCGAGACTGGGGTTAGGGAGAGAAGAGGAAAGATTGAAGGTAGAGGAAGTGCATTACAGGCAGAATCAATAGTATGGGGAAGATGAGTGCCCTTAGACAGGAGAGGGCAATTAGGGGAATCTTTGCTAGTTGGGAGCTTGGGGTATGTGTTTTGGTGGTGGTGGTGGGGGTGATGGGAGAGACAGTCACCCCATACCACTCCCAGGATGGGGCTGTATCCTGCGTTCTATTTAAAAGGCAGAAAGAGCCTTAAGAGAGTAACTTGGTCAGATTGGTTTTTTAGAGAGAGCCGGAGAAAGGTTGGAACTCTAGCCTATAAGGAAATGGAGGGAGGTGGGGTATTGGGGAATGCGGAAGGAGAAACAGGTTTGGGGCTGCATTTAGGAGGTGAGGAAGGGTTGAAAAATTATTGATGCAGAAATGTGATAGAATTGAGTTCTCAAATGCAATGTGTCCATTAGACATGCCATAAGCTATTTATGTTTATAATAAAGCACTGGCATTTGATAATGATTTCTTTAATAACAATACATTGTAGCATATTCCAGGATAGCCTTATAACTGTGGCACTCTAATTTGTTTGGGGGAAACAGACATGGGATGATGAGCAAAACTGGGAGTTGCAATCATAAAAAGAGAGAAGGAAAGGATAGATTTAAACATGTTAGAATCTGCAAAATATGTCATCCTTTTAAAAATTAGGTTTATTTATGCATAAGTTGAACAGTTTATATATTTATCACCTTTGGTGTGGAAGTCTGGAAAAAAGAGTCAAGACATTTAAAAAATAAAGTTCAATTCTTTATTTGTGATGTTTATTTTATTTTTCCTTAGTCTCAAAAAGTGTGAGAATCAAAAACTCTCTCCCATCAGCCAGAAAGGAATAGAGAGATGGAAGATAGGGAGGTCAATTCTGGATGGCAGCCTGAGGCTTTAGAAACACATCTCAAGATTCCTTCCTGGGGAAATGAACTGGCTGGCACATTTAAAAATAGGCATCATTGCAGGAAGCCTGTGGATGGCTAGGGTTGGCATCAGGGAAGGGTTCAGGAAAAGATTCCGTGTTCCACCAGGTTGGCTACTGAGAGAGACTCCAGCATCTAAAAGTCCAGAGGGAGCCCCAGAAATGAAGCAAAAGCTCTGGATCAGCCCCTCTCCTGGTTTTCTGGAGTGGAGAAGGAAGTAACTTTCCTCTGCCCTCCTAGGTTCTTTTGGATTGTGTAGTAACTAAATTGACATGAGACAGATAAACAAGAGAAAATAACCAAGTTTAATACATACGTACACATGAGAACCAGGCATACATGAGAGTGTCAGAGATCTCCACATACTTGAGAGTTTGAAAGACCGAAAGAGAAAAGAAGGTGTGTAAGACCTGAGCTAAGGATGAGGTAAATCACTTTGGGGCTTCGTGGGGGGTGGGGAGGGGAGGAAAAAGGTCACTACAGATGGTAAGAGCAGATGATCAGTAATTAAAAGTTTGCTCTGCCCTGCAGATAGGTCATAAGAAGTTATTTCTAGAGATGACTTGTTATGGGCAAGTCCCCTTATTTAAATTCTTTATTTTATTTTATGATTTTTATTTTTTTGATATTTAATAATATTTTTATTAGTTTATGCTGTATAGCATAATGGTTAGACAGCTATATAATTTACGAAGTGATTCCCCTGACAAGTCTAGTAATAATCTGACACCATACATAGTTATTATAATATTAGTGACTATATTTCCTATGCTGTACTTTACATCCTTGTGACTATTTTGTGACTCCCAATTGTACTCCTTACTCCCTTCATCTTTTTCTCCCAGCCTCTACTCCTTCTCATCTGGCAACCATCAGTTCATTTTCTGTAGCTATTGGATAAAGAAGATGTATACATATATACAATGGAATATTACTTGGCCATAAAAAAAAAATGAAATCTTACTACTCGTGACAACATGGATGGACTTAGAAGGTATTATGCTAAGTGAAATAAGTCAAGCAAAGAAAGACAAATACCATATGATTTCACTTATACGTGGAATCTAAAGAACAATATAGAAGAACAAACAAAACAGAAACAGACATATATACAGAGAACAACCTAATTTAAATTCTTTAATAAAGAGGTAAAAGTTTCTCATGAGCCGGCAGAGTTTTGATTGTTTTTAGCTCAAAATAATTTTCAAGTTCAAGTGGCACATTTGGGGAGACCTATTCTGAACCCCTACACTCGTGCCAAGATTGTTATGTAATTCTATGAAAAGTGGGAGAGATCCTCTCCCGACCAAGATCACCAGGCTTGTATTATTTAGGGCATGGGCTAGGTAAGACTCAAAGTGATTTGCCTGACTTAGAAAAAGAGAGACATGTCAAATTTCTCATATTGGAGTGTTGAGGAGTAAATGTCTCATTTGCCACAGAGAAGATAAAGAAAATCATATTTTTTTCTTTTTTTCTGCTGAGACTGGAGGAAAGGATTTAAGATTGGCAGTGATTGTAATCAGTTTGCCTGTGGAGGGCAGGCCCGGTTGAAATCTTAAACTTAAGAAATTTAAAATCTAGTAGAAATGTGGGCGAAGTAAGCTAAAGGAATGTGAGGTCAGATTTTGCAACATCAACATAAGTTGAAGTTGTGTAAGTGTTCAGGAGGCTCTACAAAGATGAATTCCAAGTTTTGCAAAAGTAAAAACCAGAAGAAGAGATAAATTCCCCTCCCTTCTTCCCACACCTCTCCCTTAGGCATCATCAGCAGGTTGTACCTGAGGATTGTTTTGTGATGAAAATGTAATTAAATTTGTTTATTTATTTCTAATCTTCACAACCAGAGAGACTGGTTTAGATCTAGGCCCCCTAGTGAAGGAAATCAATGGATTAAAAGCTTAAATCTGTATTTTAGTTTAAACTTTCTCAGCCCACAGGATATCTCAGTCCTTGGACTTCATCCTAGAGATGGAGAGGTTTTTTTCCTTTTAAATTAATTGATCGAATGTAGATTTAAGGACTCTGTAAACAGACCTCTTCACGTAAAATAATGAAAGCAATATCGACCCTGGCTCCCAGGTTGTTGAAGTGTTAACAGAAGGAGATTGCAAAGGCCCAAAGCTACCGAGGCCTTTTATGAATCATATGAGGCCTATTTTACCCACAACAAAGCAGGAAAACATCTTAATCTTGAGTTCGAAAAAGAGATCTGATTTTATCTCCTCAAGGCAAAATAATCTCATATGGCCATAAATATGCAAACTGATTTTCCCTTTACTTCAACTAATTGTTGTAGAATAGCTGAGCTATTTCTTACATGGCTAGAAAGGTAAAAAAAAAAAAAAAATCGTGTAATATTATTATAAAATTATAAATAATATATTTATAAATGTAAATAATATAAAATAAAAAAAAAGTAAAGTACAGAAAGCACAAGTTTCTTATCACCTGGAATTAACATAGAATATTTTTGTTGTATTTCTTTTTTTGTTGTTGTAACAAAATATTACAGATAAACCTTAAGTGACATTTGACCTCATGTCCCATTCTCATTCTTACCACTACTATCATGAATTTTATAGCTTTTCATTCAATTAATTTTTTATTTTCTTTTTCATATATTTATGTATCTACAACCAATGTGCAATACTGTTTTGTAAATGAGTTATTGTCTTCAGTTTATATAAATAATGTCATATGTATTGATCTGCATGTTGGTTTTTCCACTCAACATTGTTTTTCAAACATATTCATGTTCTATAGGTAGATTTAGTTCATTCTTTTTAACAGCCGTACAGTGAATGTACCTTATTTTATTAATCAAGTTTCCTATTCAGCAGTGTTGCCATTATAAATAATATTGCATTGAACATCCTTAATATGTGTTTCCTTGGGCAAATATGGTGGCTTCTCTACGTTATGTACTGGAGATAGAATTGCCAGGTTGTAGCGTATACACATTTTCAATTTTTTAAGAGCCTACCAAAGTCTCTATATCAATTCACCCTTCTACCACAGGTTTCTTAGACTGTTAGTAACCATTTCCCTCCATATGTAAAAGTTAGGTAATTTGGAACTATCTGAACCTAAATTCTTTATAGCCTTTCTATCATGCTCAAATAAAATCTAAGCTCTTATAATGGCCAGCCAATAGCTACAATCAAGCCCTTTCCCATCTCTCCAACCTCAACCTCATGTCTAACTGCTCATTCTGCTCTGGCTGTGCTGGTTTTCTTGCTATTTCTTGACATTCCAAGTTTATTTCTGCCTCAGAGGTTTTGCGCTTGTTTTTTTCAGCAGACTAGAATATTCTTCGGTTATATTTTCTCGTGGTTTGCTTCATTATTTCTTTCAGATCTCAGCTAAAACATTCCCCTAGTAAAGATGCCTTTTTGGATCACACATCCTTCTTCCCAATGCCATTCTGTCATTCACTAGCCTTCTTACTTCATTTTATTTTTATTCATAGTACTTCTCACTATCTGACATTATGTTGTATATTTTTGTTTGTTCATTTATTGCCCCTTCACTAAAATATGACCTTTGTGAGATCAGAGGCTTTGCTTCTTTTGTTTACTGCTGCATTACTGGAATAGTGCCAGAATAGTAAGTGCTTACTAAATGTTGGATGAATAAATGTAATTCTGAAAAGTCAGGGATGGAGGCATGATTTGTGGGTATTAGAAAGATGTTAAGTATCTTTTGCTTCTCTTTCTCCTGCCCCATACCCTTGTATTGAAATATATTTTTCCATGTAACAGAAACAGACAATGCAGTTGACTCTTGAACAACATGGGTTGAACTGCACAGGTTCACTTATATGTGGACTTTTTTTCAACAAATATACAGTTGGCCTTCTGTGTCTCCAGATTTCCACATTTGTAAATTCAACCAACTGAGGATTGGAAATAGTATTTTCAACCTGCAGTTGGGAATCCCAGATGTGAAAGACTGGCTGTATACATTTTTCGGTGCCATTTTATATAAGGGATTAGAGCATCGGCAGATTTTAGTATCACAGGGGCTCCTGGAACCAATCTCCCTTAGAGGCCAAGGGATGACTGACTGTGGTTAAGTTTGGGGTAGTCAGAAATTATACGCAGATACCGCATGGGGAAGGTGGTCAGTGCTCCAGCCCCCATGTTGCTCACGGGTCAAATGTGTTCAGAAAGGACTAGAGAAAAGATATTGAAATACTGGAATCTAAAATCTGCATGAACTTTTTTTTTTTTTTTGAGTTAGGCTTAAACCAGGACATTGCCTGCCAAGCATGGTGGAGATGGATGATATATGTTCATAAACCATCCAAAATTTGTGTGTCAGACAAGTCTTTGTTTTTATTTAAGTTATCCACAAAAGGCTTTGACCAATGATAAGAAGGCCAAGGAAGATATATTAGTTAACAATCACTGTGCAGCAAATTATCCCATAATGTAGTTACTTAACATGCATTTATTATTTCACAGATTCTGTGGGTCAGGACTCTGGGAAGGCTTAGTCCTCTAAGATCTCTTACAGAATCTCTTACAGGTTGCAAGCAAAGTGTTAGTCAAGACTGTAGTTATCACAAGGCTCAAGTGGAAAAAGATCCCTTTTCAAGCTTACTCATGTGGTTGTTGGCAGGAAGCATCAGTTTCATGCTGGCTATTGGCCAGAGGCCACCCTCAGTTTCTTGACACATAGGTCTCTTCAACATAGCAACTTGCTTTACTGAAACAAGCAAGCCAAGAAAGCAAGAAATACTGTAAGCAAGATGGTAATCATAGGTTTTTATCTCATCTTGGAAGTGATGTGATATTCTATCACTTTTGCCATATTCTTCTCATTAGAAGCAAGTCACTAGTTTGACAAGGGGAAGAGATAATACAAGAGAATGAATACCTGAAAGCAGGGCTATTGGAAACCATTTTGGAAGCTGCATACCACAGAAGGGAAACAAGAGAAGGAAATATATGGATAGAGTGAAGGAAAGTGGCTGAGTCAATAATGTCCATTCCTTTTCCAAAACTCTTCCATCAGATACTCTACTTCTATACCCTAGTATATAAGGAAATGTGAGGTAAGGAAGACAAAAGAGGCCAGAAGTATTCTTCCTATATTTTTGCTTACAAGAGAATGGAAAGGTGGGGAGTGAATGCTCCTTCTTGTACCTGAGCCTGTAGCACTTATAGGGACTCAGCAATGCCAGGACCTGAGGCTTTGTTGTACACTTAGGCCAACTCAAAGTCCAGTGGTAGTTGAGTGTGGCAAGTAGGTACCAAGGAATGAGCAGTTTAGAAAGTTCAAAGTGAAATGTGAGGCAGGTCAGATTCCAAAGACAATTGCCCTTTGAGTTGGAACCACTGTTAATCTGCCATGTTCAATGTCCTGCTAAACAATAGACTTTAAAAATGATGCACACACAGCCCTAAATTTGCTGAGCTATTCTCATACTCAGCTGAGCTCATTTCAGAGCATTCAAACTGTACCACAATTAGCTGCTGACACTATCCTAAAATAATATAAAGCCAGGCCAGTAATTATACACTGGAAGAGACTATGTATAGAAAAGCTCATTAACTTGTGGGGTTGTGCAAGCTTCTGAAGTGAGAATATTTCAAACAGGATGATAGCGCTCACATTGGTATGGGTGAAAATCCAACTGTAAATCCTTAGCTAAATATTTAACAACATCCTGTTTGAAAAGCATAAAACATGTCTTCAGAGTTTATGGGTCAAGATGAAAAAGGTCAGGTCTTTCCCAAGTTTATCTGTAGGTGACACTGTAAGAGTAGTCAAGGAAAGACCTACACTGAGCTAGAAGCCTTATAAAAATGACCACAATCATCTATCAGGGTTACCATCATCATCATCACCATCATCATAATCATCACTGTTGTCATCTTTGCTGTCATTATTAGCATTGTTAATTTATGAACTAATTGCATGTGGCATAGTTCTAGATCTCATTTCCCTCTGTGCAGGAACTACAAACTTCTTCTCCAAGGAAGGCTAATCTCACACGTGTATGTATTTGGCTTTGTGATTCCCACCTCTGGGGCTTTGCTCTTGTGATGTTTCTTGGCTGGATGTCTTATGATGCCTTTTCTTGCCTTGTTTTTAGGGGGTGTCCTACATGAGTCACCAACACTCCAGTTTCCTAAGATACAGCTCAGGCAGGGCTTCTGTCAACCACATAGTCTTTGCATAAATAAGCTTTGTCCTACTTCCTTGCCACTTTCTCACCTTAGTAAGTTCTTTGTTTCTCTCTTCTAAAGTTGGAGTCTAAAGTAAGTCTTAAACAACTATCTCCTGGAAAATTGGAAAGCCATCTGCTAAAGAACGAAACTAGACTGCTGTCTATCACTACACACCAAAATTAACAAAATTAACCAAACTGGATTAAGAACCTGAATATAAGACCCAAAACAAAAAATCGCATAGAAGAAAACATAGGGACTAAATTCATGGACCTTGGACTTAAATAGGATTTTATGAATTTGACCTCAAAGGCAAGGGAAGTAAAAGCAAAAATAAAACACGTCTTCAGGGTTTATGGGTCAAGATGAAAAAGATCAGGTCTTTCCCAAGTTTATCTGTAGGTGACACTATAAGAGTAATCAAGGAAAGACCTACACTGACCTAGAAGCCTTATAAAAATGATCACAATCATCTATCAGGGTTACCATCATCATCATCATCATCATCATCATCATCACCAGCAAAGCTCCAGAGGTGGGACTCACAAAGCCAAATACATACACGTGTGAGATTAACCTTCCTTGGAGAAGAAGTTTGTGGTTCCAGTATAGAGAGAAATGAGATCTAAAACTATGTCACATCAAACTAAAAAGCTTTTGCATAGCAAAAGAAACTGTCAACAAAGTAAAGAGACAACCATCTGAATGGGAAAATATATTTGCAAGCAATGCCTCCAACGGGGGCCTAATATCCAAAATATATGGAGAACTCACACAACTCAATAACAACAAAAAACAAGCGATCCAATTACAAAATGGGCAGAGGACCTAAACAGACTCTTCTCCCAAGAAGACATACAAACGGCCAACAAATATATGAAAATATGTTCAACATCGCTTGCTATTAGGGAAATGAAAATCAAAACCACAATGAGATACCATCTCATATAGAATAGCTATAATCAACAGGACAAGTAATAACAAATGCTGGAGAGGATGTGGAAAAACAGGAACCCTCATACACTGCTTGTGCGACTACAAATTGGTACAGCCACTATGGAAAACAGTATGGAGGTTCCTCAAAAAACTAAGAATTGATCAACCATATGATCCAGCAATCCCTCTACTGGGTATTTACCCCCAAAGACTTGAAAACCCATATCCGAAAAGATATTTGCACCCCAATGTTCATAGCAATGTTATTCACAGTGGCCAGGAGTGTCCTATGATAGACGATTGGCTAAGGAAGCTGTGGTACATATATACAATGGAATATTACTCAGCCATAAGAAGAGATGAAATACTGCCATTTGCAACAACATGGATGAACCCTCAGATAGTCATGCTAAGCGAAACAACCCAGATAGAAAAAGTTGAAAACTACATGATATCACTTATATGTGGGATATAAACCTAAAAGCAACAAATGAACAGGACAAATGAACAGACTCACAGACATGAACAATAGACTAGTGGTTACGAGAGGGTGGCGGTGGGAAGGTAGACGGGGTAAAAGGGGTCAAATATGTGGTGACAGAAAGAAATCTAACTATGGGCGGTGAACACATAATGAAATATATATATATGTCTTATTGTTGAATTGTACACCTGAAACTTACTGGATTTTGTTAACCAATGTCGCCATAATAAAAATAAATTAAAAGATAACAACAACAACTGTCTCCTGGGCTTCCTTTTGTTTACAATCAATGCCTCGCCCAGCTCTCCAGAGTGCAAAGAGGCTCCTGACCACTTTTCCCATTCTCTGACTGTAGTCAACTCCCCTCCACAGAGCATTTTTCACTGTCACCACTCTCTTGACATCACTCGTGAGCTCCTAGAATTCAGGGGTGTTGTCCTATTTTTTGTTATATCCTAAAAGTTGGACATATATTTTTAACAAGTTGAATGAATGAGTGAAAGAAAGAGATGAAGTAAAAAGCCTCAAATATACTTTCTTTAAGGCAGGGATGCAGAGAGGAAGAACAATTTTCAATCTTTCTCTAGTTTTGCCTTGAACTTGGGGATCTCTTCAGCTTCAGGGAAGAGAGAAGTTATGAAAATGTCTCATTTTTGAGGAAAGGGAGTTATATCATCCTTTCTTGAGAAGGGCATTTTGGATAGTATCCCTCAGAAATCCTTACCCTCTTCTTTGTTGACAGAGCTCTGAATCCGCAGCTCCCTCCCAGTCCCAGAGGCCAATCGCAATGAATTTAAGTGATAGTCTCAATTACATTTCTAGGTAATAGTTTAGGCCTGAATTCTGGCTATGAGGTCTGATGGTATCCCGTTTGGAGACTTTGGGAAAGATTTTCCTCACTATAACAACAACAAAAAAAACCCATGGGGGCGAAATGCTCTTATTCTTGACTATATATTGTTGGGTTGATGTATAACAACACCTGGAATATCTGCAGCCATCTTCAGGTTTAGAGAGAAGACCTTGCTCTCATGCCAATGAGATGGAAAGCCTCTGGCTATTGAGGACATGGTAGAATCGTGTTACCTAGCCTTGAAACTGCCTTTCTTCTGGATTTACTGTAAAATAATAAATCCTGTATTTAAACTTCCATTAGTTGGGTCTATCTTTTCTTACAGCCAAAAGTATCACAATCGACACACCCCAGTGTTTTTCTGTGGAATATGCTGGATAGCTTCCCTTTACCCTTCCGGATCCACTTTCTACCCGTTCTCATCCTGCTCTCTGCTCTGAAAGTCTGACCTATGTCAACTATCTCTGTCTTCTCATCTTACCAAGAAGAGTAATAGCTGGCACCTTTTTAAGTTTGTCAACTTAGGCAAATTATATGTCAATATATTATATATCAAAATACTTGATATTTAAGGCTTCTTATCAAATATCATGTTACCTGTAGTTTCTTTTCTAATTTTGTCCAAGGCCGAATCTAAAGTTGGTGGCTAACGATTTGATTCCATGTATCAGTCTGGGTCCCAACAAGACACAGATGGCTTACTCAAATTTGAGTAAATTGGGGAAGTTTTCTTACAAAGGTGCAGGCAGGGTGGTTACAATCACAAGGTTAATCAGCAAGTGAGCCAACCCTCTCTCTGCTTAAATCCAACTCAAGCAGATTCAAATCCAAAATCAGTTAGGAGCCTAGTTCTTCTCAGAGTGTTGTTGGATCAAATGTCGCCCACACCTCTCCTCAGCCACATTTTTCTTTCTTCTAGAAGAATTTCAAGTTATATTTTTTCCTGGAAAGTTTCCCTGTTCTTGATTAACAAACGCTTCCTGAGCCTCCACTTAGCATTACATTGCATAGTTATTAATGCTCAGCTTATATTGGAGTTCCTGAAGAATAATGTTCCTGATACTCATAAAACCTATCATAAAACAGTAATAACACCATTAAAATATGTATCATACTTTATTATGATTACTTTTATTGTGGTAACATATATATAACACAAAAGTTATCATATTAACCATTTTAAGTGTACAGTTTAGTGACTTTAAGTACATTCACATTCTTGTGGAACCATCACCACCATCCATCCCCAGAACTTTTGCATCTTCCCATACTGAAACTCTATACCCATTAAACACTAACTCCCCATTTCCCCCTCCCCTACTACTCCATGGCTACTATTTCACTACTGTCCGTTTTACTTTGTCTCAATAAGTTTGACTATTCTAGGTACCTCATATAAATGGAATCATATAATATTTGTCCTTTTGTGAATGTATCATTTCACTTAGCATGTCTTTGAGGTTCATCTATGTTGTAACATGTGTTATACCTGAAATATAATGAACATATAGAAAAGTGACCCAAAGTTTACAGCTTGGTGAATTTTCATAGTGAACGAAGCCATGTAATTGCCACTCAGATTAAGAAATAAAACATTATCAGCAACCCAGAACCCCTCCCTGCTTCAAGCTCCTCACAGTCACTACCAAAATATAACCACTGCCCTGACCTTTGTCTCTGTAGATTACTTTTGCCTGCTTTTGAATTACTGGAATTACAGTGTGGAGTCCTTTGTGTCTGACTTCTCTTGCTCAACATTACATTTATTAGATTTAGCTGTGTTGTGTAGGAGTTATTTGTATCGCTATTTCATTGCTGTATGCCATTATTTGCATACAGTACAATTTTATTTCTCTGTTCTGCTGTTGATGAACTTTTGGGTTATTTCTAGTTGTTTTGAATTGAATAATATTGTTACAAATACTTTGTACCTGCCTTTTCATGCACACATGCTTATATTTCTATTGAGTATATATGTAAGCAAATTCTCTCTCTCTCTCTCTCTCACACACACAAACACACACACACACCCTGCAAAACAAAACAAAACAACACATAATTAGAAGTGGAGTTTCCAGATTATAGGGCATGTGTAAAATCAACCTTAATAAATACTAACAAGGAGTTTTCCAAAGTGGTTGCACCATTTTATACTCCCATTAGCAGCATGTAAGAACTCTGATTTCTCCATATCTTCACCAACACTTGGAATTGACAGTCTTTTAAATTTTAACCATTTGGGTGGGCAATATTTCATAGTGGTTTTATTTGCATTTCCTTGATGTATAATAAGATTGAATATCTTTTTATATCTTTATTGGCTATTTTAGATATGTTCTTTGTGATCTGCCTGTTATTTGTAAGCCATTTATTTTAAAATTAATATCCTTTATTTTTTTAAATGGTTTTAGATTTATAGAAAATATGAGCAGATAGTACAGAGTTCCCATCTCCTCTCTCCCATTAGTAACATCTTATATTTGTATGGTACATTTATTATAATTTGTGAACCAATGTTGATAAATTATTATTAACTAAAGTCTGTACTTTATTCAGATTTCCTCAGTGTTTATCTAATGATCTTCTTCTGCTCCAAGATGACATCTATACAGGATGCCACAATACATTTATTTGTCATGTCTCCTTAGATGCCTCTTGGTTGTGGCAGTTTCTTAGACTTTTCTTGTTTTTGATGACTATGACAATTTTGAAGAGTAATGATATTTTATAGGATGCTTCTTTATTGGAATTTCTGATATTTTTCTCATGATTTAAGTGGAGTATGGTGTCTTTAGAAGAAGATCACAAAGATAAAGCGCCATTTACATCACGTCATATCAAGGTTAACTATTGATCAACATGATTTATAATTATTAATGTCAACCTTAATCGTCTGGCTAAAGATTTTCTAATGTAAATTTTCTCTTTTTCCATATTGTATTTTTTGGAAGGAAGTTAAGGAATGTAGAGCTGTGGAATTAATTTTTAAATTATTACAAGAGACACTTTCTGTGGCATCTGCCCAGTTCACTTGATTTCCCATTCCCTGAGAACTTCCTCCACCCAAATCTGTAAAGGTAGCCTTCTCACACTATTCCTCTGAATGACTTCTCTCTTAAGCAGCCAGATTTGTTCTATGAAATTCTGTCTCTTGTCCATGGATGTTTGGAGAAAGTTGAGTCAACAGGGTCCCTTCCCCAGCTGCTTGGAATTTTAGGGTAAGTCAGGCTCTCTGTGTGCCCAAGCTCATACATAGCTACTAAACTAATGACTATTTAATAACATCCTTTGCTTGCCTAATAATTATGTAAACAGCTCAGCTCAAATGCCTCCAACATTGTCTACTGCCTATCTAGCATTCATTCCTCCCTCCCTCCTTTATCACATCAACACAATTTTATTTCTAATAGATTATTTCTCCTATGCAACCCATGTGCCCCCCAAAATAGAACCCCATTCCCAGCTCCAGCAGTGGGCCTAATTGCTCCAAGAGTAATTCCTTCTTCCTTGCCTGTGACAGGTTCAGAAACAGATACATGATTCATTTCAGGACAATGAGATGTGTGGAAAGTTTGCCAGGACTTCCCGGAAAGTTCTTCTTTGTTCTTTTTGGTATAGCTTTAAAAGAACCCTCTTTCCCTCTGGATGTTGTCATATATAGACTGGAACCATGGCATACATCTCTATATCAGCCCAAAAGGGCCATTGGAACATAGAGGAGGGCAATATAGAGATTGTCAGGGAGATGGAGCAAGAACCATGTTGATGCCAACACTATCTCTAGATTAGTGCTACTCAAAATGTAGGGCAAACTGTTAGCTACCATTATGCAATGACATAAACACAGAAATTCAGAGTGTTTAGAAACTTTTATAGTGATTTGACATCTGAATGTGTGACCTGTGGACTTGTGTTGTTGAATAGGCTATAGACCAGTTTAAATGCAGTTCAACAAAGGAATGAGTTGAAAGTGGTGCAAACTATGCATTTGGACCATGTAGAAATCTGCACTGGATTGAAAAAACAAACAAACAACAACAAACAACAATGCAACAACAGCAACTATTCTTAACCACAGAGGGTTTGAGAAGCACTTCTCTAGACTTAATAATTATGTGAGATAATTAATTTCCCTATTGTTTAATACAATATAGATTTTGTTTTCTCCAATTCACACCCCAAATCATCTGTACTGATACAGTAATGCATCTATAAAAAGACAAGAGACCACATAGATACTTTTTCTAGGGTATTCATGTTGTTAAACAAGTGTGTGTGTGTATGTGTGTATGTTTTCACTTAGCTTTGATTCTGGGCAACCATTTCTTGGTGCTACTGACTGCAAAATTTTCATGAAGAGAATAACTTCTCTTTGGTGTCATTTGCCAGGTGCTGGCATTTCCCAGCCCACATGATACCATTATAAAACACATGGGAGAGCTTCAAGAAGAATAAAATTTCCATTTATACCTCCAGGGAAAATTAAGAAGAGGAAGGAAAGTTGACTTCATGCCATTTTGGATTATGTTTTTACCTTTATATTTCAAAACTTTTCTAATATTGAGAGAACATCAATGAGATTTTTCTAACTTTTTTGGTCACAGCCTTTAAGGAGTTATCTGAATTATAAGTTATAAAAACATTACTTATAGAACTTTGCGATTTTTTTCTAGTGTAACGAACCAAAAAAAGGGCTATAACGAAATGGCTGTTGTGTGCATGTTAATAAAATATATGAGTTTATTAATAGATGTAAAACTTTTTTTTGTGACTATTTTCTTTTGATATTATTTTGATCCCAAAACAATAGATTTAGAGAATCAGATTATTTTTCACATGGGAAATGACTACTTTTACTATCTCAAAGCTAGTGAGCTGGGAAAATTGCTGACTAAAATTAAAATGTTTAAGTATTCTTACAATAGTGGTGAAATGGGTACATTTTTTCAGCCTTAATGGAATGAAGCCACATGACTATTGATTTATAGTATGACTGCCACAGCCATTAGGAGCTCTGGAGGTACTTCTGGTGTTGAAGGATGAGGCAGATGGGGTGTTCTAAAGAACAACTAAAGAGTTTATTTTGGCTTCAAAGCTGGTTACTATTATAAGAGATAGAAAACTGGGCAATAGCAAGCTGCAGCAGAAGGCATGGCCTCAACAGATGAGCCTGATATATTATTTTAAGAACTTTCTTCCAAAGCCAAGTCATAACACCTCACTGCTTTGTATGAAGTAGAAAAAACATTTTCTTTATAAGTCTTGCATTCTTTGAAAATGGTGAAAATCAATTGCATAAAAGTAGATTTTATTTTAATAGAAAAGTGGTGGAGCTCTCGATTCAATGATACAATAATACATTACATCATTGTTGGTATAGCAATCTCTCTGTACAAGTGGCATCCTTTACCTGGTCATCTGGTTCCATTTTTTAAATTCAGTCGTATAACAGAGACAGCAATACTTACTAAATATTTCATGGACTCCCTTAGTTCTCAGCCTCCCTTGTAATTGAACTGGGGCCCTGTGTCTACATTAGGCCAATGGGCCATGAACAAAAGGGACCTTTGTCACTTCTGGTTCCAGGTAGTTAAAAATAGGGCTAGATTTAGACGTATGAAAAGATGCTCAACATCACTAATCATCAAGAAAATGCAAATCAAAACCACAATGAGATATCACCTAATACCTGTCAGAATGACTGAAAAAGTCAACAAATAACAAGTGTTGGCGAGGATATGGAGAAAAGGAACTCTCTCATGCACTGGTGATGAGATTGTAAATCGGTACAGCCACTACGTAAAACAATATGAAGGGTCTCAAAAATTTTTAAATAGAACTACTTATGACCCAGCAATTCTGCTTCTGGGTATTTATCCAAAGGGAACAAAATCACTAATTTGAAAAGACATATGCATCTCTATGTTCACTGCAGCACTTTTTACAATAGCCAAGATATGGAAGCAACCTCAGTGTGTATCGATAAATGAATGGATAAAGAAAATACATCACATCTTCATTATCCATTCGTTTATATATTTACGGAAATATATCTGTTCATTTGTGTATATAAATATATGTATATACACACAATGGAATATTACTCCTCAGTAAAGAATGAAATCTTGACATTTGCAACAACATGGATGGATTTAGAGGGTATTATGCTAAATGAAATAAATTGAGTACAAACACCAATGATTTTACTTATACGTGGAATCTTAAAAAAAAAAAAGAACAAATCCAATAAAACAGAAACAGACTTATAGATACAAAGAACAAACCGATGGTTGTAAGAGGGGAGGACGGTAGGGGGATGGGTGAAAAAGCTGAAGTGGAATTAGAGATACGAACTTTCAGTTATAAGCAAATAAGCCTTAGGAATGTAGTGTACAGCACAGAGAATAGTCAATAATATCGCAATAACTTTGCACAGTGACAAATGGTTACTGGACTTGTTATGGTGGTCGCATAATAAGGTATATAAATGTCAAATTGCTCTGTCATACACCTAGGATACTACATGCCAACTATACTTCAATAAAAAGTTAAAAAAAAAGAAGTCTAGGTTTTCATGATCTTCCCTTTGGTGGTGACCATTTTGACATAGGGGAGGCATTTCTATCCCTGAGTTACCACATTAAGGAGAATATCTGCATTAGACATTTCATGAATAGGAAAGAAACTTTTGATAAGTCATTGAAATTTTGGCATTTGTTACTATGGCACAGGCTAGTGTTATGCTGACTCTTATAAGTAGTATTTCAATCATGGTATAATGGAAACTACTAACCCATTTGTCACTTTGGTGTTGAAATAATCCCAGAAGCAGGGAGATTGATATTTGCTATAGTTGTGGGTACATGGTGGAGTTCCTGAGGGATCTATTTTGGCATTGCTCATTTGCCTCATTACTATGTGAGCAAAACTGTCCCAGGAACTTTGATGATGTAATCATCAACAACAAAATGATCTTAGCCCTAAAGCAATTTAGTCCAAGTTTGAGGAATATACACATCTTCCCCTCAGTAAACTTGCAGTCTGGTAGGAGAGAGAGGTTGAGCACCAGGTAACTAAAATACAAGGCAGAGTGACAAAGAACATTACATCAACTTGGGGAGATTACAAATCGTAGATTATAATTTAGTTAGAGAAGACAGGTCACTCATAATAACCCAATTCAAAACACAACATGTAGCTATATATATTCATGCATAAGTTTGTCTGCCAAGATACAGTACTGTGCGAATTTAGAGAGTGAAGAGATTGTTATGAAACAATTTTTTTGAAGGATAATTTGTATTTTTTTATGTACAGGAAAGTTAATGCTGTATTTTATCTCAGATTGGTGGCAAGACCTTCAGCCTTTGCATTTCCAGCTTGGCAATGAGAACCACTGATTTTTTTGGACCTTTGATGTTGCCTCCTCTTGTTGGTGGATCTCATCATATCTGTCATTGTAACTGGTCCTGATAACTTCCACTAGCTTAGCCAGAGCTTCTTTGTCTTTCAGGTTAACCTGTGTGAAGGTGACAACAATGCAGGTCTTTCTGTGGACAAGACATCCCAGTATGGCCTTTCCCTTGATAATGAACTAGGGAACTCCCATTTTACAGCTTAAGATAGGCAAGAGGACAACTAGCTCAGTGGGATCCTTGTGTGAGTGATCACCACCAGCTAAGCCTGCTTATTCTCCACAAAGTAATGACAGTACTAATACCTGCTGGAAGGACAGGTGGTCTCAGTGGGGGACATCCCCTTTGTTGGCAGCTTCCTTCTGGCATCTGCTTTTCGTGCTTTGTCTCCAGAATGCACTGTTGGCCAGCTTAAGCAGTTGAGTAGCTGTTTGACTCCCATAAGGCCTGGGTGCACCAGATAATGTGACACTTTCACACACTTACAGAGGAGAGCCTTTGCCACTGGCAAAGCAGATGACAGAGATGGTCGTATATCCTATTTTGCAGGCCTCTCTGGAAATGATAATTTGCTTTGGATTTGAATATTTTAAAACATTTCGATAGCATTTAAAGTTTGGGTTAAAATAATATGGGTACATGTTTAAAATAAACAAGACTGTCAGGCCAGTTGCCACCCTGAATCCCACGATGGTTTATGTTTGTTCGGGAGTTTTCCAGATTATTCTCACAGAAATAAATCTGACCACTATAGGGCAGTCTAAACCTATACTTCTAGGATTGAGCAAATGTAAATATGACCACAACATTATATTTTTTCCCCATAGTAGAGACTTTACTCTTTTTTTAAAAAAATAAAGAATTGTATCAAATCAATTTGTATCTTTTTTCTCTTTTGGTAAGAAGAAATGAATTTTCATATACTATAAAAATGGCACCAAATCTTTTTGTCCCCTCTTGAATAAAGGTAGGCTATTAGCAATAGTATAAAATTTATCTTCAGGGTTCTGTAAATAATTATACTAAAAGACATGTGATCTTTGATCTATCTGTTTTAGCTGTGTTGCTCTTTCTTACCTAACATTTTATTAATCTGCTAATGAAGACATTGAAGGGAATAAAAATTGTAGTACTAGATTATCATACACATATACATTCCTAGAATAAAAAATCTAGACTTGATATAATTTTCAAAAAGAAACTATTATTCTAAGACAGTTTTAATTGTCCATTATATGTCCTCTGAACCAAACTAAACTCTAGTTTTTATTACATATTCTTCTGGGAAAGATAAATGAGGCACTCTATAGTGGAATAAGAAACAGATTTGGCTTTGGGGAATTGGGAACATTCTGGTTAAATGCCAAGTGCTGAGCCGCAGGTTTTCAAAATTGTTTTCAAGCCCACAGATGTTGGGAAAATATCACATATGAGCCTCATGTCATTGATCTTGACAGTGAAACAGGTCAGTTGCCAGGTGGTATCTATGAAAAAGCCCATGGAAATAGGCTTTTTCAGCCTAGACCAACAAATTTCTTTTTCAGCCTAGACCCTTTTAGCTGTTTAAGAGCCTCTGCAGGGGTGAAAATTATCAATACCATTCCTTGATTATAGTCTCTTAGCATGGTGGCCTTTTAGGATTGTGATCATAGTGATCGAAAGATTTGATTTTTTTTTTTTTAACTTTGGAAATTCTAAATTAATCTCGTACTAATATATCCATGGTAACCTATAAAAGTAACTCTTGTTCTTAAAGGGTGTGGGCCTAGGTCCCTTTTAAAAGCAAATCAGTACAGAATTCTAAATGCCATTATTCCGATTCTAGTTCATATGGTGAACTAACTGGGTGGACATAATGTAGAAAGCAGAGGCAGCGAGCACAGTGGGAGGGACGGAAAAAATTCTAGACCCGAGGGGTGCCAGGATGAAAAGTGTGGAAAGAAGGCCAAGGAGCAGGAGCCCCTGGAGGCGGAGGAAATGCTCCCTTGGTCTTCTTCTTCTTAATCTTCTTTCCCTCTCCCCCATCCCCCCCTCCCCTCCCCTCCTCTGTTCCCTCTCCCCCTCCCCCTTCTTCTTCGTCTCCCTCTTCTTCTTCTTCTTCCTCCTCCTCCTCCTCTCCTTCTCCTTCTTCTCTTTCTTCTTCTTCTTCTTTTTCTTCTTTTTAATGGAAACATATTTTATTAGAACTGAATGGAAACATAGTTTTATTAGCTGTATTCTTTATCTTGTAGACAAATGATGTAAGTCGAATTCGCTAAAGAAATGGTGAATTTCTTTATGTAAACTAAATAGTTTTGGAACCATTCTAGTTCATAATAAATAGTACTGGGGCATGTTGCTGCAGTCAGGAGATGCCCCAGCCATCAGACATCTGCAGAAGACAGGCTTCCCTCCTCTTCCTTCTCCCTCCTTGGAGTGGAGGGGACCAGGGAGGTTTGCAGCGGTGGATTCTGAAGGAGATTCTGGGATCTACTGACATTCAGGGGTGACCTTTCAGGGGCAAGATCTGAGTACACAGGGAAGGGATTTCTGTAGACAAGCCTTTTGCCACATCTTCAAAGCTACCTACACTGCCCAGATAAGCTATAACTTGGAGTTTAATGTGTCTCTTTGGAACTGCATTCAACATACATTTTATGCCAGGATAGACAAAGCTCGAGACTCCATAGGTATATCAGTAACTTGAACTAAATTGTCAGAAATTTTAATTTTAAGAATTTATGTTTCAGTATACAGTATATACTCAAAAGACAGAAGTTAAATAAAGGGAAATATTTGCAAGAAAAGGGATCTCATTAACCATTAGGGAATCTACAAACACATATAGTGCATAGGCTAGTCTAGGCTGGAATACCATATCAGGTATTTTAAATATTCCCCCAACTACTCAAATACTTTTGAATGCTAGCAGGATTTTGTTCATAAATTCTTATGGCCCAAACAAGGCGCTGAAAATTCTCAATCTTTGTACAAGCTTAGAAGGATCTGAAGAGGAAAAGATTGTCCAATGTTATAAAATAAAATGAAAAAAAAAATCAAAAATATATTTAACTGTATACTGCTTTGCATAATAGTTTAAAAATGGCCAACTATTTGTTTCAGAAATGTATTTTCACTGAGTACTTCAGATAATTCTCTAAACAAAACAAATTTCAAAGGAAAAGAGATAGGAGAGAAAGTAAAGCAGATTCTATCTTAAATTTTTGTTTGATTTCAATTTTTTAAAAACTTGATACTAATAATAATTTTCTATTTTTTTTAAATTGAGGTATAACTAATGTATACCAAAGTACATATATCTTAAGTGATTAGGTCAATGAATTTTATATACCTGTGTAATTACCACCCAGATTAAGAATTTCTCTAGCACACCAGAGGGCATTCTTATGTGTTCTCTCAATCAATTACCTCCCCACACCAAATAATCGCTACTCTGACCACTCTCTAGATTAGTGTTGCCTGTTTTTGAACTGCATATACATGAGATTATATGATATATACTATTTTGTGTCTAGCTTCTTTTGTATAACATTATATCTATGAGATTCATCCTTATTGCATGTAGCGGTAATTTGTTCTTTTACTTTGCTGTGTAGTATTCCTTTATATGAATACACTATATTTATTTTTCCATTCTTCTGTAGATGGACGCTTAGGTTGTTTCTGGTCTGGGGACAATTTTGACAACAGTGAACATTTTTATAGTTGTCTTCTAGTAAAAATAACCACTCATTTGTTGGAGTTAGACCCAAGATTGGAAATATCAGGTCATAGGGTATGGCCTTGTTTAATTTAGTAGATACTGCCAAATTGTTTCTGAACTGGTAGAAGGACTTTTTCTTCCACAGCAATGTATGAGAGTCCCAGTTGTTCCTTATCCTTGCCAATACTTGGTTTTATTTGTCCTCTATTTTTAGATGTCCTTTATTTTTAGGATATATGACGTTATCTTGTTTTTAATTTGCATTTCTCTAATAACTAATGATGTTGAGTAGCATAATGACTGTTTATTAAAAAAATCCATACTCTTTCTACTCTATTTTTATTTCTTCTATATGTCTTTTCAGTGTAGCCCATGTATTGACATAATTTTTTATCAGAGTACATTTAGAATTTTATCTTTTTAAACTAATCATTTTAAAGTTTGTATGGCCTTCATACTTACCTTTTAAAATGGCTTCTTAATATCCTACTGAGCTTGTGTAGTATAATTTACTTAGGCATTTCCCTCTTGTTGAACATTAGGTTACTTCCCATTTTCTATCTGGCTTCTTATTGTCTGGAGAGAAGGAATACAGATGTATCACCCTAGAGACATTGTAATGTTTCAATAGAATAAGAACTGTAATTTGCAGAGTGATGTGCCAACTAGGTGTGTTTGGTGCTTTGAATATGGTTTTTATTTTGTCCCCAGTAAAACCCACAGAAGTGCTGTTCTTTCTATTTTATAGACAAGGATTCTGATACTAAGCCACATAACTTGCTCACCATCACATGTCCAGTAAGTGATGGAGCAGGATTTCCAGCCCAAATTAATGGCTTCAGAGATCTGACTGGCCACACAATGGCTCCACAAATGTCATTGTCTAGCCATACAGAAAGTTCCCAGTCCCACTTCTTGGTTCTTCTTAGAGTCTCTCCTTGACCTGCCCCCAGCTTCCCTTTCTCCATAAACTGCTTCCTAAAGGTTTATGATAAAAGATCCTACCCCCAACCTATAGCTAATGGGCATTATGTTTGATTATTCTTTGGGAAGAGCTGGCTCCTTATTCCTGAAAGGTCCACTCCCATGTAAAATTCAGGTATTGGTCTAATTAGAATCAGTTGATGGAATCATGTTGCCCATAGTAAACATGTTTAAAAAACACTTCCTTCTGAATTTTAATGTATTTATTTTAGTGTTATAGTACTCTGGATTGTCTGATCTTAAATAAGAATTTGTAAAGTCATAATTAAATTCTGTGCTTTATTGGCCCTAGTCTGGTTTTTTACCTCCTTCAAGAGTCAGTCTTTGCGATGTCTGTAGCATGCATGGAGATTCTTTTCTGCTGGCGTGGCATCATTTTTCAGCCTCATCTTTCTCCATTGCCAAGTGTGTACACTGTGAAATACTTATCATTTCCCAGATACTCCAAACTCTCTTTTCTTTGCCTTTGGACACAATGTTCCTTTTCCCTGGAATGCCCTCTCCCGTTGGGCTAACTACCATCTATCTTTCAGGACTGAGTTACAGTACGTCAGTTCCTCTGGATGGTCTCTCCTGGCCCTGTAGGCTGCGCTCAGTCTCCTCAGTGTGCTCACAGATTACAACCCACTGGTGTTCTATTGTGGTGGTTGGTTGTCTTATATGCCTCCCTCATTAACCATGAGCTCCTTGAGGACAGAAATGTCCATTATTCATCTCAGTATTTCCAAGACTTAGAAGAACTGATGGTGTAACATAAGCAACCCATAAATATTTGCCGTATCAATAAAGAATGAATTCTTCCTGACAGGGGAAGACAGATATTACAGAGCCATTATTGGATAGTGGTACTCAGCTTTGATTTAACCTCTTAGTTAGAAATGAAACTGTGACCTTTAATAAGTGACTTGCTGATTTTCAGTAGTGTTAAAACAAGGTTCAGTATGGTGCTTTTGAATCTAAAATTCCTTCATCCTCCCCTTTTGTTTCTAAAGTAGTTATGAACCAAAAACAATCTCAAATTCAATCTTGTTGGGTTATTACATAAACCTACTAATCACCTGTTTTCATGATTGTATTTGAACTTATAGCAATCAGATATGTTAAGATTTGGAAAAGAGATTCCAGAACCTGACCAAGCAAGGTTGCTACCATACTCATTAAAAAGTAAGAGTAAATTAAATAGATGTTTGCTCTCTATTCTTACTTAGAAAATGTTCCCATCTCAAGCTTCATTAGAGACAGACATTAGAATTGTTGTTTTTTTCAGTTCTTTAACCTTTAAAAAAAATGGATCTTATCAACAAAGTGGGTATAGAGGGACATACTTCAACACAATTAAGGCTGTATATGACAAGCCCACGGCTAACATCATACTCAATGGTGAAGAGCAGAAAGCTTTTCCTCTAAGATTGGGAACAAGACAAGAATGCCCACTCTTGCCACTCCTATTCAAGATGGTATTGGGGAGTCCTAGTCAGAGCAATTAGGGGGAAAAAAAAAAGGTCATCCAAACAGGAAAAGAAGTAAAACTTACTGTTCGCAGATGACATGATATTTACATATAGAAAACTCCTAAAAACTCCACAAGAAACTATTAGAACTAATAAATGAATTCAGTGAAGTTGCAGGCTGAAACATCAATATACAAAAATCTGTTATGTTTGTGTACAGTATAATGAACTATCAGAAAGAGGAATTAAGAAAAAATTCCATTTATAATGGCACCAAAAAGAATAACATACCTAAGAATAAATTTAACCAAGGAAGCACAAAACCTGTACACTGAAAATGATAAGACATTGATGAAAGAAATTGAAGAAGATATAAATAAATGGAAAGATATTCTGTGCTCATGGATTGGAAGAATATTGTTAAAATGTCCATACTACCCAGAACAGGCTATAGATTCAATGCAATCTCTATTAAAATTCTAATGTCATTTTTCACAGAAATAGAACAAACAATTATAAGATTTGTATGTTACCCCAAAAGATCCCCAATAGCCAAAGCAATCTTGAGAAAGAAGAACAAAGCTGGAGGCACCACACTCTGATTTCAAACTACTTGACAAGTATACCTCAGAGATATCGTGGATTTGGTTCCAGACCACCACAACAAAGTGAATATCTCAATAAAGCAAGTAACATAAATTTTTTTTTTGATTTACACTATACTGTAGTCTATTAAGTGTGCAATTATGTCTAAAAACATTACATCTGAGCCTTCTGGGAGTTGTAATCTTTTTGCTGGTGCAAGGTCTTGCCTTGATATGTAATGACTGCCGACCGATCAGAGCGGTGGTTGCTGAAGGTTGGGGTGGCTTTGAAAATTTCTTAAAATAAGACAATGAGATTTGCCACATCCTTTCAAGAATGATTTCTCTGTAGCACGTGATGATGTTTGATAGCACTTTCCCTACAATAGAACTTCTTTCAAAATTGGAGTCAATCTTCTCAAACCCTGCTGATGCTTTATCAACTAAGTTTATGTAATAGTCTAAATTCTTTATTGTTATTTTAGTAATCTTCACAGACTCTTCACCAGGAGTACATTCCATCTCAAGAAACCAATTTATAAGAAGCAGCTCCTCATCTGTTAAAATTTTATCATGCAATTCAGTCATATTTTCAGGATCCACTTCTAATTCTAGTTCTCTGGCTATTTCCACCACATCTACAGTTTTTTATTTTTCCACTGAAATCTTGAACCCCTCAAAGTCATCCATGAGGGTTGGAATTAACTTTTCTGAACTGTTAATGTTGGTATTTTGACTTCTTCCTATGAATCAGAAATGTTTTTAATGACATCTAGAATGATGAATCCTTTCCAGGTTTTTAATTTACTATGCCCAGATCCATCAGAAGAATCACTATCTATGGCAGCTATAGTCTTATGATTTTTAAATAATAAAACTCGAAAGTTAAAATTATCCTTCATCCATGGGATGCAAAATGGATATTGTATTAGTAGGCATTAATCTCATTGTACATCTCCTTCAAAGCTCTTGGGTGACCAGGTGCATTGTCAATGAACAGTAATATTTTGAAAAGAATCATTTTTCTGAGCAATAGGTCTCAACAGTGGGTTTAAAATATTCAGTAAATCATGTTGTAAACAGATGTGCTGTCATCTAGGCTTTGTTGTTCCATTTATAGATCACAGGCTGAGCAGAGTTAGCATAATTCTTAAAGGCCCTGGGATTTTCAGAATGGTAAATGAGTGTTAACTTCAACTTACAGTCACCAGCTGCATTAGTCCCTAACAAAAGAGTCAATCTGTCCTTTGAAGTTTTGAAGCTAGACATTGACTTCTCCTTCCTAGCTATGAAAACCTTAAACAGTATCTTCTTCCAATATAAGGCTGTTTTACATTGAAAATCTGTTGTTTACCGTAGCCATCTTCATTAATTATCTGAGCTAGATCTTCTGGATAACCTGCTGAAGCTTCTACATCTTCCCCCTGCACTTCTACATTGTGGAAACAGCTTTTTCCCTTAAATCTCTGAACTAAACTCTGCCTGCTTCAAACTTTTCTTCAGCAGCTTCTCACCTCATTTGGCCTTCATGGAATTGAAGAGAGGTAGGCTTTGCTCTGGATTAGGCTTTGGCTTAAGGGAATGTTGTGGTTGGTTTGATCTTCTATTCACCACTAAAACTTTTTACATATTAGCAATAAGGCTGTTAAGCTTTCTTATCATTTGTGTATTCTTTGGAGTAGCACTTTTAATTTCCTCCAAGAATTTTTCCTTTGCATTCACAACTTGGCTAACTGTTTGGTGCAAGAAGCCCAGCTTTTGGCTTATCTCAGTGTTTGACAAGCCTTCTTCACTAAACTTAATCATTTCTAGCTTTTGATTTAAAGTGAAGAGACGTGAGACTCTTCCTTTCACTTGAACACTTAGAGGCCAGGGTTATTAATTGGCCTGATTTCAATATTTTGTGTCTGAGGAAATAAGGAGGCCTGAGGAGAGAGAATGTTGGGTAATGGGTAAATACAATGATAAGTAATAGGTTAAATACGAATAAAAAACCACTATGAGCTATCACATCACATTTGTTAGAATGGTTATTATCAAAAAGAAGAAACAATAAGTTTTGCCCAACATGAACCCTTGTACTGTTGGTAGGAATGTAAATTAGTTTAGTCACTATGGAGAACAGTATGAAGGTTCCTCAAAAAGTTAAAAATAGGGGATTAAAGAGTACAAACTTCCAGTTATGAGTCATGGGGATGTAATGTACAGCATGGAGAATATAGTCAGTAATATCATAATAATTATGTATGGTGACAGATAGTTACAAACTTATCATAGTGATTGCTTCATAAGGTATATAAATGTTGAATCACTATGTTGTATACCTGAAACTAATATAACATTATATATCAAACATAATTAAAAATAAACTTAAAAAGTAAAATAAACAAAATAGATCAACACACATATGCACACCACACAAAATTAAAAATAAAACTACCACATGATCTAGCAATTTCACTTATAGGTATTTATCCAAAGAAAATGAAAATGCTAACTGGAAAAGACATGTGTACCCCATGTTCATTGCAGAATTATTTACAGTAGCCAAGACATGGAAGAAATCAAGTATTCGTATGTGGATTGATGGATAAAAAAGATGTGGTACATATAGACAATGGAATATTATTCGGCCATAAAAAGAAGGAAATCTGGCCATTTGTAAAAACATGGATGAGCCTAGAGTGTATTATGCTAAGTGAAATAAGTCAGAGAAATACAAATACCATATGATCTCACTTATATATGGAATCTAAAAACAAAGCAAAACAAAAACAAAAACTGAGCTCTAGATAGAGAACAGAATGGTGGTTGCCAGAGGTGGGGGTGTGGAGTGGGAGATGGGCAAATGGGTGAGTCAGTCAAAAGGTACAAACTTCCAGTTATAAGCTAAATAATTCATGGCAATGTACACTATGGTAACTATAATTATTAATATTGTATTGTATATTTGAAAATTACTGAGAGGAAATCTTAAAATTTCTCATCACAAGGAGAAAAACTTTGTAGCTATGTGTATTGGTGGATGTTAACTTGCCTTATTGTTGTGATCATTTCACAATATATACAAATATCAAATCATTATATTGTACTTCTGAAACTAATATGTGTCAATTATATATCAATAAAAATGGGTCTTACATTTCAAAAATTAATACTTGGTTTTTGTTTTTTTTTTTGCCCTTTTTTCTTGACCAGAACCACATATCATCACTAAAACTGCCTAGTCAGGAAAGATTTGCAAAGTGAGTTTATATGATGAGATTTTATTGTACTAACTGCCTCCCCAAAATAGCATTCTTTGTTTGATAGACTTGAAGTTCAGATAGCTGTTCTTCCTTTGTTAATTTGTTTTCTAGTGAAGTGAAAAGTCCTGTCAGTAAGATTTATTTTTATTATAGTGGTAATGGGAGAGGGAAATGAAGAAATATTTTCTATATTCTATTTCTATTATTTGGATATATTATTTCCCTATATTAACAGTATCGACTGTGCTTGTTGGGAGTATATCAAAATATACTCTAGTATCTAATATTGTGTTTGTGGTCCATCTTGATAGATCATGTCACATTAAAGCATATCTTTGTATATGTCATCTATAGCTGCATAACAATCTCAAAAATCTCAATGGCATACAGCAATAAAGTTATTTCTTGCTCTTGAATTTATGACTCAGCTGAGACAGCTTTGTTTTATGTTGCTAAGACTCGGATGGATCTGCTCCACGTAGCTCTCATTCTTTTCCTGTTATCTGCAGGCAGGCCAGGGCCCGTTGTCTCTTTGTGATGGAAGATTCAGAGAACAGACGTCTATATGTAACCACACGTCAAGTCCCTACTAATATCTCTTTGGCCAAAGCAAGTTACATGGCCAAGTAGAATGTCAAGGGGTGGGGAAGTTCACACTATCTTTTTTATAGAAATAATTGCAAAGTCATGTGACAAAGAGTATAGATACAGAGAAAACAAGACTTGGAATCAATAATTTAATCAATAATTTAATGTACAATCTTGTACATTAAACCTTTTAGATAGGATGTATATTTGGTATGTGCCAAAATCCACATTAGCTTATGCCAAGTTCCAACAAAAACTGCAATGTAGTGTTTTTCTGTATCGTTTCTTCAAAGTAAATTACTCTTGAAAAATATAGCAGGGTCACAAATTTTGCTCACCTTGTTCTCAGATGTCGTAGAAAATGTAGTTTCTTAATTTTCATCTTTAGCTATCCCAGTCTTTCTTGCAAACATCATCCAATGAGGAGTGGGGGGAAAATATTATCTTGTCTAGTAAAAATAAACAGTTTCTTCAATAAGTCGGTGTTTTATAACAGTTACTTGGCTTGTCTTGTATCTAGTCTATTTCCTCGAGTCTCTGGATGCATGGCTTCTGGATGCATGGAGCATTGGGTGACACATCTTTGTTAGGAGCAGGTTTTGCTGGTGACTCTGGTTGTCAAACATCCTATTGGCATTTGCATCTATAATCTTAGCAGGTAATGATGTGTTACCTGTTCTTACGGCTAGATGGGGCAGGGTAGTCCTCCTGGGTGACCTGGCCCTGGTTCTTGCTGGTGTTCTCGGAGTCCTGAGTTTCTGCATTAGTTTCCACCTGGTTCCCTGGTGGAGAATTTAGTCCTCTGCAGCTGGTTGATTCTTCCTTCACCATGGCAGGCCTAGTGCTTCTTTCAACTTAGCTGCCTTCTAAGTGGCCCCTTAGGGACTATGTGAACTTTATAGTTCCACCTGTGTCCTTGGAAGCCATAAATAGACTGGAAAAGCAAAATACCAGGGGCTCTTCTGCCGAACCACTGTATTAGGGTTTTCCAGAGAAACTGACCAATAGATATATACCTATATAAAAGGAGATTTATAATGAGGAATTGGCTTAAATGATCATGGAGGCTGAGGAGTCCCATGATCTGCTGTCTGCAAGCTGGAGACCTAGGAAAGCTGATGGCATTATCCAGTCCAAGTCTGAACACCAGAGAACCAGGGAAGCCAATGGCAAATTCAGAAGAGGATGAGATGAGATGTCCCGGCTCAACTATTGAAGCAGGAAAAAAGGGGGTAGGGGATGCAAATTCTCCTTCCTTCACCTCTAATTCCATTTAGGTCCCCAGCCGATTAGATAATGCCCACCCACATTGGGGAGGGCAATCTACTTTACTGAATCCACTGATTCAAATGCTAATCTGATCTGGAAGCACCCTTCCAAACGCATCAGAAATAATGTTTAATCTGGGAAACCTGTGACCAGTTAAGTTGACATAAAATTAACCGTCACACCCACGTTGTTCTTTCAGGTAAACTCTGAAGTGTCCATACCTCAGGCTAATACAGGTAAACCTGTGTGGTGGCCTCTTTCCGGGGTTCAAAATGAAGATAGGGAGCAAGGCTATCATCTTTTGTCATCATTATTGGAGTCCCCAAGGCCACTAGCACACCTCAGCGAGTCATCTCCTGGTTGTGAGAGGATCCCATTTTCCCTGGCTCCAGAGGGAGGTGCATTGCAGCCTTGGTCATTAATTCTAGGCAGAGGCAACTGGAAACTCCACAGAGGATTCACTTGGTTATATGCTTCTTCTAATCCAGTGCTCCCCAGAGAGCCTTGTCTTTGGGACATTGTTGGGCATTTTTCAAGCCATTCATAATGCTGATACTTTGATGATTAGTTCTTTCTATGATTTAGGTTGAACTATATGAATGTTGACATTCGACCATTTTGACCTAGGGATAATAGCAATTTCTTGTGGTTGGATCCATATGTTAACTGGTGAAACTCTCTGAAGGGAGGGAGGTGTCTAAGGCCCCTTCTCCTTGACCCTGTCACAGTTTGCATTCAAAAGTTCTGGGAAACTGCTAGCAAAGAATGTTTTGCACAGGACCTGGAGAAAAATGGACCAAGCCAGAGGTTGTCAGAATTGCTGATGTGAGCTGGGCAGTGGCTGTAGAGAGTTTATGCACTGGCGAGGTTAACCATGAAGTACAAGGCTTCCCCTACATCAGGATTTATGATTCTGAGTCCCTGCTCCCTGGCCTGTGGGCATTAAAGTGGGAAAGAGCAGCAGCAGCTCTAGCTTCATCACAGGAAGTTTGGCTTCCACTCCAGCTGGGGTGACACACTTAGCTTTCCATGTTTGGAGGTGGTTGAGGACTGTATTGTAAAATGTGTCAGAGTGTGAACTTGAGTGTATATGTGTGTGTGCATCTGTGTTTGTATGTATGTGTTTGTGGGGTGGACAGGAGAAGTACACAAGCCTGAAAAAGCAAAAGTCACACACCTCTGTTCTTAGTGCTCTGGGCTTTTGAGGACATGGGGGCCCCAGTGTAGACCCAGTTTCAAAGATAGCTCAGGGCAGTCAGGGAGGGAAAGTAGGTCAGGACACATCTGCACTCGCAGAAGGAGCCAAAATAGTTCTCGTCCCTGCACAGGGATGATGCTAGGTTTTTTTTTTTTTTTTTTAGCGTTTTCTCAAATTGTTTTCAGATTTGGGAATTACAGTTTCTAAAAGAAATAGTGCAGTGGCTCGTTGCCATCTGATAAAGCCACTGAGGTGTTTTTATTTATTCTTAAAATGTGCCTGATCTGCAATTCACCATGTGACAGCAGGCCGTAAAAGTCAGTTCAGACACGCTGGAAAAAGGCCAATTAGACTTTGTGGAAATTCTGAATAATAGACGGTCTTAAAAGATGTGGCATTGTATCATATTTTATTTTTAATGTAATGTATACAGATTCAAGCTGTGCACATGGTTATGAGTAGAGGGCCTATTGTACCTTCTCCTCACCCATCTCCATCTCCCTGCTACTAAAACTGCTCTCTCTTACCCCATGCTGAATATTCCCATTCGCCACAGGCCCACTCTTCAACCTACTCCCACCCCCATGCCCTCTTCTCCAGGAGGCTGACCTCTGTAGATGACATCACCTGGACTCCCTTGACTTTTGGCTTCTAGTGGAAGACAGCAAGGTGGGAGGAGATGGAGGGTCGGGGAGATGGAGGGTGGATATGGAGAGGAGAGGGGAGGGTGAGAGAAATGAGAGGGTGGGAAGATATGACAGTGGGAGAGATGGAGGATGAGAGGAGTCAGTGGCACTGCCTTCCTCTACCCTCCCAGTCTCTGAAGGACTGGGCTTGTCAGTGGCTGCCTCCTCTTCTGAGACCCCAACTCTTGTTGGATGGCTTTCTGCAATCATTGGGTTTTGGAGAATCTGTTCCTATTTCTCCTTTAAGCCTAGAGATGCTAGTGGCTTTCTGCCATTTTCAGCACAGGGATACTTCATTTTGGCCTCTTTTTCATACGTCTGCCCACGGCCTTGTAAATACTCTTATTAAACTCTCTTTGGAACTGCCATCTGTTTTCTGCTGGAACCTTGACCACGATTCCCAAGGACCTCCTAATCCCCTAATTACACAGACATATTTCCATTATCTTCAGCATCCACTGTGGATACCTCTAGATTTATAAATCTCTCCTCCCCAGCTTTCCCTCTCCCTCTCCCTGGGGTGCCACCACCTCCTTGCAGTTGCTGTGGATCCCGGTTATGACATAGCCTGCCCTGCCTGTCCTGTGCATGCTGTTCAGTTCTGGACACTTCTCTTTTCACTCTTTATTCTCCCCACAAGATGATCTTAATCACTCATGGCTTTAACTTAGAGGAGGGAACTAACTCAAATCCATTACTTCTATGACTGAATATCAGGTATTTTATCTCATTATTCATTTGAATATTGAATGTTTATTGTCTCCCATGTAGCAGGACCATTCTGGACCTGAGGATAGAGCTTTAGTTCTTCACAACAAAGTAGGCACTGTTGTTTCTTTTTCATAGAGAAGGATTTTGAGCCTCAGGGAAATTAAATAATGTACCCACCCAAGGCAGCCCTGAGACTGAAGTCCAATTCCCTGCCTCTGAAACTGGAGCTCTTCCTTTTGTATTGTAATGACAATCCAGTGTCTCTTCTTTTACATCCTTGAACTTGAGTTGAACTTAGCAGAACCTTAACATATTCTAAAAACAGCAGAGTCTGACTTCAGGGATTTGAACTGAAGTGAAATGAATTTTTTTGCTAACTCATTCATCAGACACATTTGCCTTACTCTGACTTTGAGCCTGTTTGCACTGTAATTCATTGTGATTCTAAAAATTACCCCGTCTTCCCAAGTGCTCTATTTTAGAATCTGGTATCCTGACGATACGAGATTAATTTAAAGTCAGAGCAGTAGGAATTATTCAGGAGATCTCTGCTCATAATAGAAATTAGAAATAGGAGTAATTGTTTGCTTTTTCTTCTCTAAAAGAAGAAGATACAGCTAAGGCTTTTCCCAGATGGAGGGTCAGGGCCACCTTAAACTGCAGCCTTGGAAGCTCAATTATCTTTATATTCAATTATTGCCATCAGATTAAAAGGAACAAAGGAGAGATGCCTAAAGTATGGAGATTCCAAGTGGAGCAAGCTTAAGTTTTAGAATTCAATAGATCTGGTTTCAAAACCTGGTCTGGGTGATCTTGGGCAAGTTATGTCAATTCTCTGAGCCTCAGTTTCCTCGATGGTAACATGAGAATGAGAGAGATGAGTAAATGGGATGTATATAGTTAGAAATGCTTGGCCTAAAATCTTGGCCAGCTGTTGTTGGAGACTGCAAACGTTACTTTGGAGAAGACTTGAACTACTATGGTGAGGAATCACTCCATTGGTCTCCCAACCCATACTCTTTAAAAAGCAGAGTGCTGGATGAGACTTCAACAACTCGTATAAGGAGCACCAGACCTTCTAAGATGGAAGGGACTAAGACCCTAACCTCCTGTCCCCAAGAATCCAAGTTCAGAACACAATTCTGGAAGGTCCAAGAGGACCCTAAGCGGAATGATAAAGACCCTGAAATAAAATTACCAATAAGGTAGGAAGAAGTGTTGACTGGGAGCTGCCCTCAGACCTGAGTTAGTGTAGAATCCAGGTGGCTGTTAGAAGAGTGTAGAATCCAGGTGGCTGTTGGTCCCTGAGGTAGGGCCTGTCTCTACCCAGCCCTCCTGAGGGCAGAGTTGGCCTTAGAGGAAGCAGCTCATAAGAATAACTTAAAGAGGACCCTGTTTAATTTGGGGCAAAGTTCTTTTAACTAAGTTTTAGCATAAGGAGATGGAAGCAAGCAGGACTGCCTGAAAGCTCCCTCTAATGAGCACACAGACATTTCTGGACAAGGGGTGGATCGAGTGGAGGTAGTACTTTGCTGTTGTGGTGGGGTTGGTGTGAGGGATTGGACTTCCTGCTGGTCAGAGTAATTGGGCTGACAGCATTATATTTTGGTACACTATTGGTAATGTCAGTTATCAGTTACAAATATAAAGTTCTAAGCACAATGTCTGGTACATAGTCAGTTATCAAGAAATGATAGGAAGCTATGAGTATTGTTATGTTATTACTAAGAGGTCTAATGAGGAAGAAAATAAACGATTTTAGTTGAGGGAATAAGGGAACAGGGAAGGGTGCTACTGCATTCCATTAACTTTGCTAGATGTCAGGCTTCCAGTAGCTGTCACCCTGGGTAGAAGTGGAAATGGTTGGCAGAGTTTTCCCCATACTTTTGCCCTCTGGTGGCTGTCACTCTGTTTCATTGCTCAGAAGCTTGGTTGAGAGAGGTTAGGTATTGACCCCAGCTCCTCAAAGTGTAATATTTAGAGTCCTAGGATCTTAGAAGGAACCTGTAAGACATCTACCAGTCTTGGTTATTAAATATTTTAAAGCAGTAAAGCCTTTTTTCCTTCCAGAGCAAAATTTTATATGGCATCTTGATATGTAAAACAAATAAAGTGGGATTTTGCTAATAAGGTATCTTTTTACGTTGGAATATATTCTACTGACACAGTTAGCATCAATCAATGAGAGTGGTAAAGCTATTTTCAAAAATCTAAAACTCCATCATTGGGGCTATGGAATCTGGTTTCAATCTTCTGTCAGATTTAGTTAGCATCCATACAATTCAAATCAAAATGCAAATTGAATCTCAGCCTTACCCATGATATTCAGCATACTCCTAATCTAGCTATCGCATTGGTCATGGCCTCAGCGGGAAACATTTGTACTCTCAAATTAGGGTGCTTCCAGGAGGGTGTAAATTTATTAAAGTGTTTATAAAAGCATAGGCAGGGCTAGTCCACCTGTAGATGGGATAACACCACAGGGCTAGTAACAGTGAAGTTGTTACCACTGTGGGGAGAGGGAGCAGTTACCAGAAGCTGGGAGGAGGTGACTGTCTAGAGTGCTATCCTGAGAGAGCAGTGACCTTCAGGAGAAGGACCTTGCTACTCCCAGGAGACCATGCAGGAAAAAACCAGTGCAGGAAATACTCAGTCTTATTCTTCTTTCTCTTTCTAACCTCTTCCTGGAGCTCCCCGTTGACAACCAGAAGCTAGAAGGCAAATGAGTTTGATGTAATTCCTGCAAGTCAGCTTCCCAAGACAGGAAGTAGGTTGGAGAAAGGTAGAGAGTAAAGCTAAAGGAGCCAGCAGACACCCTTCAGGACACCCGTGCCCTGATTTTAAAGGTAGCAAAAATTAAGGCTCAAAGAGTTTAGATGACTTGCCCAAGGTCACTAGGTTAGGGAACAACTATAAGAAATCAAATTCTCCAATCTCAGTTCAATCGTTTTTCCACCATGCTTTTTCATTACTCTAGTCTGAGGACCATTCTAGATTCAGCAATGCTAATGTCATCCATTGGAGTTTTAGATCTGGAGTTAAAGGGACAGGCTTAGCGTCATCCAGTAATTTATTTTACCAGAGTCAACTGTGATCCACTGTTGCTGTGTAACTCTCTGCAAGTCTAAAGAAGCACAGCTATTTGGGGAAGTAGCACAGCATGGAGCTCTTTGGAACTTCTGTCCCACACTCTCAGGTCAACCACTTTCCCAGAAAGGACAGGAAGAATGTCAGTCAAACAATGTAAGGGAGTACATGGGACATGGGTACTAATTCTGCCCCAGAAATATCCAAGAGGATTCGTTTTTGTGGAAGCCAAACAGCTGCAGAAAGTTCTTGGATCCCTTGTGACATTTGTGCCATGTTCAGCATGCCACAAATGTTCTACCCTTGCACTGCTTTTTATAGAACATTTGGCTTTAGAAAAAGCCCTTCTAAAAGAATGTTCTCATCAACATGGATAACAGCTATTGTCTAGTACTCTTCGCTACAGTCTGGGGGAATTAGTGGTAAGGATCCCTTGATCCATGAACTTGAAGTCATTTGCAGTTTGAAATAGATTATGTGTGGTTGGTTCTTATAATATCTTTGACTTAGTTGCACACTAAGGATGAGCTCTGTGGTGATGTGAAGGCTATTTACTTATTGATGGTTTTGGGCATAGCAGTCAATTCACACAGAAACCACACAAGTCAGAGTCTTTGTAAACCCTAAGCATCTTGAGTATTGCTTCACCTTAGGTATCCATCACCTGGCTGCTCCCAGCCAACTTCACCTAACGTTCCCAGGATGTAGTCTCATCTCATCTGCTAATTGTACCCCTTCTCCATGGTTGCCATCCTTCCCTGTGTTGTTGGTAGCCTCCTTCTGTTTACTGATGTCCTGTCTTTTTAAAAGCTATTTACATGGTCATGGTTGACCAACATATGTGGACGTGAAGTCTGTGCATTTTTTTCTTTCACGGAGTGTTTCAGGCATTTGGACAATCTTGGTATCCTAGGCAATTAAGGAGGTCACTGTGACCTTCTCTCATTCTCTTCTCTCCTGGAAGCGTAGCTCAGTTTCCAGTCTGTAATTTTTCAGATTAAACAGCACCAGTTTGTGGCTTGGGCAAGGCTGGTTCTTTTCTGTGCAGTTAATACTCTTCATCTGCAGCTGTGCACCATTCTAATAGGAACAGTACCATCCAGGGAACTTGCTTTAACCTAGAACATTATGTCACTTCCCTCCTTGTCTAGGATTCTAATGGAGTACTGTAATAAACCATTTAAAGTTAAATATACTTGACCATTAAACTATTCTCCATAGAGAACAGTTAGGCATAATGTAAGGAGGTCTCTCGGATATAATCTGAGAGAGTTCTAAAAGTTTTTCTTATACAAGGCATCATCATAAATCATTCCCAAAGGGTGAATCTCCAAGGACAGCATCATTCCAATGCTGCAGACCTATCCATGATATAGCCCATAATAAAGTCACACAGTGCAATGGTAAAACAAAAGACTGAGCAGTGTTTCAGAGTCACAGCAGGAGTATCAAGAGAATCAGGTCTCATGCATACTGCTGCTGGCCGAAATAGGCTATGTGACCTTGTTTACATGTGCCAGGAAAGGAAAAGGGTGACTAAGTCTTGAGTTCCTGCTGTAAAATACATATACATTCTCTCACTTGATTTAAAAATAATGAAAAAAAAAACCCAAAACCCCAAACCCTTAATAATACAATTAACATGGGATTCTTTTCATTAATCACTCTTAATTGCTCTCTATGACATCTAAAATCTTATATGATTCCGATGAATACATATAAATGAGCTACTCTATTTTTTAATTACATCTATATTTTGAATTGCTTTTATTTATTTTCTTTTGCTAAGACCCTTAAGTAAATGTCTCTTTTACATTTAAAGGCATGCACTCTCTCTCTCATCTTTTTCAAATTAGCAAATGTTACAGAGTGCATTACTTAATAGGAGGTTTGACCTATCTATTCAGCTAAGTTGTAATTTTATTGATAGGTTAGAATTTCAAAATAGATTTTTAATTTTTTGGAATTATTAATAGTTCAGTAATTTTTTTCTTAAAAAGGCAGATTTCCTGGCTAGTAGTAGCCTCTGTAGTCCAGTTGATTTAAACTTAAAAAAACAAGCTTTTTGTTTTAGATTAGTTTTATATTTACAGAATTATGAAGATATTACAGAGTTCCCATGTACCCTACCTTCAATTTCTTGTATTATTATCATTTTACATTAGTATGATACATTTGTTATAATTGACAAACCGATATCAACATGGCATTAACTAAAATCCATACTTTATTCAGATTTCCTTAGTTTTGCCTAACATCTTTTTATTTGTACGGTCCCATCCAGGATATCACATTACGTTTAGCCATGATGTTTCCTTAAGCTTCTCTTAGCTGTGACAGATTTTACTCATTTTTGATGACCTTGATAGTTTTGAGGAGTACTGATCATATATTTTGCAGAACTGGTATTCTGATATTCTCATGATTAGATTGTGGTTATGGGTTTTGGGAGGAAGGCTGCAGAGGAGAAGCACCATTCTTATCAGTTAGGGGTCATATTATCAATTTAACGATTGTTGATGTTGACCTTGATCTCTCAGGATTCTCTGACCATACAATTACTGTTTCCCCCGCTCACCACGCTGCGCTCTTTGGAAGGAAATCTCTGTGCATTGCCCACTCTGAAGAAGAAGGATTTACGCTCTCGTTTTATCCGCAGAAATTGTTTGGAATTCTTCCGAATTAAATATTTGTCCCTTGTTATTTATTTATACACTTATTTATACCTATATGGACTTCTAGATATTTATTTATATTTTGGATTATACTAAAAAACTACTTTATATTGTTGCTCAAATTGTTCCAGCTTTGGGCATTGAGGGCTCTTTATGTGGCTCCCATGTCCCTTTGACATACCCCAATCATAATGGATAGGTTTTTTTTTTTTTCAGCACTTTCATAACTTCTGACACTATAAGATGCTCTAGGATCATCCTGCATAATCCTGTTCCAGTCCTAGAATTAGTCATTTTCCCAAGGAATTCTGGTTCTTTTTATTAGAGAATAGTATTGGAAGCCAAGAGCTGGGTATTGAGTGTGCTCATTCTTACTAGCTGTTGTTGCTTCTAGGCCCTGTCAGCTGAGAGATCAAGGAAATATGTTTGCATACTAACCTGTGTATATACACATTTCTATAAATATTTCTGTATGTAGCCATCTGTTCTTATTAAGCCAATCATGATTTATACTGATGTCTCTAACTCTAATCCATTACGACATGGATCATTCTAGTCTCCTCTCTTCTTTATCTGTAGCCAGACATTGATATTATCAGAATAAAATGAATTTTATTCATTTTAATAGATGTGTACTGATTTTTTTTCGTATATATAATAAAAGGTCTCTTAACTGGTCTCCACTTAACGGTCATGATTCCCATTTAAGAGACATGAATGAATGAATCAAGTTCTTCACTACTTTGAAACACAGATAGCTGTCCATGAAGTCTATTCTCTGGTGAGATGCTCTCTTGCTCACCTGTGCACTTAGGCCCCACCTGTAGAGACTAGTGCTTAACAAGAATCAGTTTTGTTTGCTTCTGTACATGTTTATGACAGATATATTTTTATTGTAACTAAGTAATTTATTGAAATATAATATAAGCTAATAAATATGAGTCTGAAATGAAAGAGAGTTGTCTTTTTTGATGAAAACAGGATCGAATGGTTTGGGGAAGACTTAAAGGCAAGTGACTAAAAAAATGCTGTTAAATTAGGTGTAGATGAGGTAACTACTAATAATTGGGGGAAAATTGTAAACATTTGCATATTTCTACTTGCTACTCATATTACTTCTTGTGGTTCTTAAAGTTACTCAGACTAGAAAACAGAGATTTGGTTTAAAAACTAGCGAGATGACTGGGAAATCAAGTCATAGGCCCTAAACTTCAAGAAAATGACTTTGACCTCAACTGCATGATTTGCAGTGACAGAAGTTTTATAGTAAGTGATGAATGGCTTGGAAATTGGAGAACATGAGATGACAGCTAAATTTGTACATTATTCATATAGAAAAATTATCTACCATTCAACTGCCTGCTCAAAAATTATATTTTAAATTAAAATAAAAATATGTATTATTCTTTTTTGAAAAATTATTTCTGCCTTAAAACAAACAAACAAACAAAAATGACAAGCATCTGCCAGTCTCCATTGTGTTGGAAAATAGGATTTTTACAGTAAATGAATTTTTAACTCTATAAGTGGGGCTATGAGGTAGGCATAGGAATATAATACAAAATTTAAAATGTCAGTAATTAAAGAGCAGAGTTATAGATGAAATCTGTCCACTTAAACACTCTAATGTACTCAGAAACCTAGAGGCATTATTTTTTCACTATTTGTAAGACTTTATAATAGAAATGAATGTTGTCTTTTCAAATACGAGCTTCTCTTGTTGGAGTAGCGAATTTGAGTGGCTCCTGTGTATGAACACAGCCTAAAAGAGAGGACTTATCTACTCCAGGCTGCTTTAATTTGATCTTTGGTCTTCCAGATACCAAGATCACATTGGGAGGGATGGAACATTAGCTATTAGTAATTTTCCTATAAATCTACTAGAATTAACAGTAAAAATCTAACTTGAGTTCTGTTACTTTTGTCTTTTTTACCTTCCTGTACTTTCAAAAATTTCTAAAGGGGGGTTTTGCTTTTGGTAGTCAGAAAATAAATAATAACCTTTACAAATTTAGAAATGCTTTACTATTTGCAAAATTTTTGTGCAAAATTTTGTACAGTTGCAAAACTGTGCTTTTATAATTGCCATGTCCAATGACGGTCATAACCCCCTCCCTGCTCTCCATGGTTTGCCCTCTTTCTGGTAGACTTGGTCCCTGGCTTGTAGTCTTCTCTCCCTTTTAAGTCCTGTGCCACAGTTCTCTGCCCTCCCCAAATCCAGAGATGTTCATCTCCACCCCAGTTCTGTCACCCCTCTTCTGCTAGTGAATCTTAATTGATTATGGGTCAGAGACATTTTTGAGACTTAGATAAAAGCTATGAATCACCTCTCAGGTAAAAATGATCTTTTGGAGAGCGCAAGATATTTTGCATTCAGTTTCAAGAGGTTTGTGGGGTCCTTGGAGCCCATCCATTCATTCTTACCCTAGCTGGTAAGATCTCTAACTCAGATCTTGTTGGCTAACCCATCACACCTTGGCCACAACTTATCAAGAAACAATAAACTTCAAACTCTTCCCCTCTGTTGCTACCACTGCATAGTTACAGATTTTGAATTCATCAAGACTTCCAGAATTTTGCTTCTGGATTTTCTATCAATGTATCATAACTCACCTGTCTTAATTTCCTTCCCCAAGTAGTGTAAACACAACTGAGTATTCTGTGCACCCAATTCCAACATGTCAGGCAGAGTTCCCAGATCAACAACAAGCAATTCTCCAACACCAGTAGGATGTTCTACAATTCAACACAATTCTGACTCTCTACCTGGAGACAGCATTGGATCCCACAGGTTAAAGGTTCAGTCCCACAAGGCTGCCTCTCCAACTTGAGATGCCAATTGCAAACCCAGGTTGTTACCCATATATATACTTCTGAGTGACTGGCTATATATCAGAGGTTCTCACAATCCCTTCCTTATATTTAATTTTTGTTTTGGCTCACAGAAATCAGGAAACCAATTTATTCACTAGATACTGGTTTATTACAAAGGATATTAAAGGATATGAATCAACAGCCAGATGAAGAGATGCATAGGGTAAAGTATAGGGAAAGGGCATGAAGCTTCCATGCCCTTTTCAAGCACACCACTCTCTCCAAATCTCCATGTGTTCACCAACCCAGAAGCTCCTTGAATCCTATTCTTTTGGGTTTTTATGGAGGCTTCATTACATAGGCATGACTGATTAAATCATTAAACTGTTGGTGATTGATTCAACCTCAAGCCCCTTTCCCCTCCTGGGAAATCAGGGAGTGGGACTAAAACTTCCAACCCTCTACTCATGGTTGGTTTCCCAAGCAACCAGTATCCCATCCTTAGGTGCTTTCCAAAAGTCATTAATATAAACCCAGTTGTGGTGGAAAGGAGCTTTTTATGAATAATGAAACATCTATTTCACCCTTATGGCTCTGAAACATCTCAAAAACCACAGATAAGAGACAAAGTATTTTAACAAAAGATGTTCGTATTGCTCTTATCCTCAGGAAAATCCAAAGGTTTTAGCAGCTATGAGCCAGGAACTGTGGTGAAGACCAAATGAATATGAGAAATACACTTTGGTCATCTGAATGATCAAATACATATTTCTTATAAATCACAATATTGCACCGCTATCCAATATTTTATCCTTTTTTGCCCCCCTTTCTTTTCATTCAACCATTAGGAAAACTCTAATCCTGGATCTAAACCATTGTTCTTCAGCTTCTCTTACATCTGCACTTCCTAGTCTTGCTGGGGAAAGTCAGAAAACTGAGAAAATTTTGCCACTACAAATGTATCATCTCCAACCTCATTTATACTTTTAAAATTACCCAACCTTCCACCTATGAGGTTTTTCTTTTCTTTCCTACAACTATTTCAAAACGTTTTCACTTTCCCCCAGGCCCTGCACATCCTCCCATCTCAGTCATGGCCTTGCCTCCTGCAGGCACCAAGCACTGTTCAAATCATCTATAACATACCTCCAGAAGGGTCCCACTTCTGTCCCTTTCCAAGACATTCAGGATAATGCAGAAACACCTCAAAGTAGTGATTTTCAAAGTGTGGTTCCTTGGCCCAACAGTGTCATCATCATCTGGGAATTGGTTAGAAATGCAATTCTCATGCCCCACCTTAGATATACTAAATTGGAAATGCCAAGAGTGGGCCCCAGACTCTGGATTCAACAAGTGCTCTAGGTGATTCAGATACATGCTAAATAAGTGCAAGAATCATTGCCTTGAAATAAAATGTGGCTTCATGTTACTTCTTTAGTCTCATGTCTTGCCAACATTGCTAACTTCTCCATTTCATTACACTCTTTAACCACGCAGAACTGTAGTACTAATCATTCTCTAATCTGATCAAGCTTTCTCTTGGTTCAAGGATTTGCAAGAGCTGCTATCTTGGCCTGGAAGTTCCAGTTGCTGTTTATCCCTGTTACTCCTTGTCTCTCAATGTTACAAACTTTAGGACATCCAGAATTCTGGAGCTGATCTAGATGTGAAGACAGTCTGAGGAAACACACTCTCACATAATCAATAGCTGCATCCAAGACTCTCAGATTAGAGACCTCATGCAAATGTGGGATACCTGCTCTAGGTGTGATGACTTTTCTGTCTGAGTAAAAAGTGACTTGAAGGACAGGTCTGTGTGAAAGGGTAGATGCCATTATAACAAACTGTGTCTTTTCATTATTATTTTGTAATTAAAAAAAGTTAGATTACAACCCAACCTATGTTTCAAATGTCATTCTTTGCAATTCTCGCACATTCAATTGGCTCTTGTATGTGGTTGGGTTATCAGCTTGGTTGGAAGTAAAAGAACTTTAAGTTGTGTTCCCAGTTGATAATTTCACAAAATAGCTCTCATAAATGCATTGGGCCTACCTGGGCTAGATGGCAACCTTGTGTCATTTGAGTCAATTCTAGGAGGAAGAGGTCTGAATAAAGAAACTAATTTGAGATAAATTGCTCACCTCTTTTGGGTAATTTGTCCCTTTTATGAAGCCAAGCAATCAGCCTGAGCTAGGAAAATTTTTTACTAGTGAGTATTCCACTTTGGAACAGTGACTCCACTTACACTTGGGAATGGTGACTCCACTTATATAGAAAATGCATTTTACTCACCTGGCTGCACTGTAGAATTAGGGCCATCAATTTTCAATGGTCCTTCACCAGGCATTTCCAACTTGAATTTTCTTGTGGTTTCTACCCAACTTTAAGCACAGCCAAGTTTTCACTGTCTCTTGAACATTTTTTTGGTTCCCTGCAAATATGACACACATTTATGTTAGAACTGGATGGAATTCTTAGTATTCTCTGTCCTATTTTCAAGTCTGAGGTGAGGTAACTCGAGACCTGGATCTAAAATGAACAAGCTGAAAAATAGAATGAAGAAAAAATGAAATCACTATAATCAAGCTGCTAACTTACTAAAATCAAGTAGGTTGAGGCATGAGGAAACAATTTTATTCTTGCTTTAACTAGCCTGAGAACTTAAACTTTTGAACTTTCCAGTCCTGCGTCAATGCCTGGATATACGTCAGACCTCCGGATAAACCTCTGATTATCCCCTGAAGAACTAAGAAAAGAATGTTCACATATTTAGACCACCTGACATCCACCTGACATCCATTATCCAGACTGTAGGATGTGACCAGATCTCCTGGCACCTATGCTCTAACCACCTGGCATCCATCATCCTGACCACCTAACATCTGACTGATAACTGTCCTGGACCAATCCTTGGGCTAAGAAGGCAGAAGTAATTATTTTCAGGAATATACTTTTTACTATAAGAACTCTTAACTTTTCTTTCTTCTGAACACTTCTGGGTTTTTGCCTAGTTGTGTTTTCAGTTTGCAAACCCCAAGACCCTTGAGTAAATCTTTATCATTTATTTCTAGCCAAAGCCTCCAGACTCTTTTTGAGTTTGTTCAACAAAGCATTAATCATAGCCACTGCCACACATTACTTTGAGGCGAACTCACAATTTTTTAGTTATTCCAATTCGAACTCTTACTACAATCACATGACTTTTCAACTTTGATATTATCCTGTAATTTTGTGACTCAGAATTTTTAGGATAGGTTTATCTATAAACTATGAAAAGAAATCATGGGATTTCATATGTTGAAGCTTCACAAATACTATGTGGCATTTTCCAATTTTCTTTAAAATGTTACTTTTGTATCATGATACTCCTTGAGATTATTTTAAGCCTTATCTCATAATTTCCTTTTGTTTAAGACTAAAGCAGAGTAAATAAAGTTCAGTGAATCTGATTGTACCATTAAAGTTGTAATTGTGTGTTTAGATTTTCTATATCCTAACTACTCTTTGTCTGCTTAATCTATCAGCAATTGAGAGTTTTGTTAAAATTTTAACGTCTCTTAGTAATGCTTCTATTTTTGCTTTACATATATTAAGGCAATATTAATCAGGGACATAAAGGTTCCTAATTGTTATAACTTTATAACTTTAGGGTTAGTACTTTTAGGTACTAACCAGCTTATCCTTAATAATTCAGTTGGAGCTAAAGTATATTTAACTTTATATTAATACAGTTGTATTAATTTTTATTGCTGTTGCAACAAATTACTACACATTCAGTGGCTTAAAACAACAAAACTTCTATTTATTTATTTATATATTTTTATATTAGTTTCAGGTATACAGTGCAATGGTTAAACATTTATATAATTTATGAAGTGATCCCCTCGATTACTCTAGCACCCATGTGGCACTATACATAGCCATTACAATACTATTGACTATATTCCCTATGCTGTACTCTAAATCCCTGTGACTGTTTTGTAACTACTAGTTTGCATTTCTTCATCCCTTCTCCTTTTTCACCCAGCCCCCGAACCTCTGTCCCCTCTGGCAATCACCAGTTTGTTCTTGTATCTATAAGTCTGTTTTCATTTAGTTAGTTTGTTTGTTTTTGTTTCTTAGATTCCACATATAAGTGAAATCGTATGGGATTTATCTTTGTCTGACTTGTTTCACTCAGAATAAACCTTCTAGGTCCATTCATGTTGTTGTAAAGTGTAAGATTTCATTTTTTATGGCTGAGTAATATTCCATTGTATATATGTACCATAACTTCTTTATCTTGTTGTCTACTGATGAGCACTTAGGTTGCTTTCATCTCCTGGCTATTGTCAACAGTGCTGTTGTGGACATAGGGGTGCATAGATCTTTATAAACTAGCGTTTTGGTTTTCTTTGGATTAATACCCAGAAGTGCAATTGCTGGATCAAAAAGTAGTTCTATTTTTAATTTTTTGAGAAATCTTTAAACTGTTTCCATAGTAGCTGAACCAATTGTGGTTTTAATTCGCATTTCTCTGATTTCTGGGCTCTCTATTTTGTTCCATTGATCTATGTGTCTGTTGTTATATCAGTACCATGCTGTTTTGATTACCATATAGTATAGTTTGATATCAGAAAGTGTGATACCTCCAACTTTGTTCAAGATTGCCATGGCTATTCTGGATCTTTTATGGGTCCATATAAATTTTAGGATTTTTTGTTCTAGTTCTCTGAAAAATGGCATTGGTATTTCGATAGGGACTGCATTGAATCTATAGATTGCTTTGGGGAGTATGGCCATTTTAATGGTGTTGATTCTTCCTACTCATGAGCACGATATATGCTTCCATTTGTTTGTATCTTCTTTAATTTCTCTTTTCAATGACTTACAGTTTTCCAAGAACAGATCTTTTACCTCCATGGTTAATTTGATTCCTGGGTATTTTATTGTTTTTGATGCACTTGTAAATGAGATTGTTTTCTTAATTTCTCTTTCTGATAGTTTCTCATTGGTGTACAAAAATGCAACTGATTTCTGAATATTAATTTTGTATCCTGCTACTATACTGAATTTATTTATCAGTTCTAACAGTTTTGTGGTGGAATTTTTAGGGTTCTCTCTATATAGTATTATATCATCCATAAATAATGAGTTTTATATCTTCCTTTCCAATTTGGATGCCTTTATTTTTCTTTCTTATCTAATTGCTCTAGCTAGGACTTCCAATACTATGTTGAATAGAAGTGGTGAAAGTGGGCATTCTTATCTTGCTCCTGATCTTAAGGAAAATGTTTTTAGCCTTTCTACTTTGATTATGATATTAGCTGAAACTATGTCATATATGGCGATTATTACGTGGAGGTATGCTCTCTCTATTCCCACTTTGCTGAGAGTTTTTATCATAAATAAATGCTGGATTTTGTTGAATTCTTTTTCTACATCTATTGATATGATCATAGGATTTTTATCTTTCAATTTGTTAATGTGGTGTATTGCATTATTTGATTTGTGGGTATCAAAGAAATCTTGCATTCCAGAAATAAGTCCAACCTGATCATAGTGTATTATATTTTTAATGGATTGCTGAATTTGGTTTGCTAATATTTTGTTGAGGATTTACACATCAATGTTCATCACCGATATCACCCGCTGGAAAGAGGTCAGTTGGGGGACACTGCAGACAGCTGTGGGTCTGATTTCGGCCTCCGTGCCTCTTGAGCTTGGCGATCACCTCTTTGAGCCTTTCATTTCTTCATTTTGAATGCGTACACGGGGACCATTACGACCATCCCAGGCAGAAAGGTGAGGGAGAGAGAGGTGTCTGCTTCCGACCTGAAGTCTGATTTCCAATGCGGAAAGCAGGAAGGAGCAGAGGCCTTAGGAAGGAGCCCCGGGGCCTCTGGGATGAAAAGAGATCCTGCTGAATTGTGGCTCTGGAACGCCCGGTGTCCACACTCCGGGGAGGTGGAGGTGCTGGGAGCGGCCTGCCTTCTCTGCTAGACCAGGGGTTCAGCCAGGTTTCCTTCGAAAATCCACCATATACATATATATGCATATAGATGAACATATATATGCATATATATGTATATGGTAGATCTGGCGAAAAGCTCTCTAGTGACGTCCATTTTGAGCCGGAACTGCAGACTTCGAATGCAGCTCACTTAGAAGCAAATTCACGCGCTTCCGAGGCGTACCGGAGCTCTAGGCGATGCTTTCGATTAGATCTGCGGTGCGAGTGCGGAGTTGAGGAAGCACTCACTGACACTTTGAGCCCCTAGAGGTACAAACGACGTCTCATTGCTCTCTGTATCCTCGTGCAGAGCTCCAGGCCACCCACAGACAGCGTACCCAGGGATGCTTTGGCCCCTCCGTCCCTGGAGGCCGTCACCCGCTGGGAAGAGGTCAGTTGGGGGACACTGCAGACAGCTGTGGGTCTGATTTCGGCCTCCGTGCCTCTTGAGCTTAGCGATCACCTCTTTGAGCCTTTCATTTCTTCATTTTGAATGCGTACACGGGGACCATTACGACCATCCCAGGCAGAAAGGTGAGGGAGAGGGAGGTGTCTGCTTCCGACCTGAAGTCTGATTTCCAATGCGGAAAGCAGGAAGAACAGGGCACTGGGGAGAACCCCGGGCCTCTGCGGGGATGAAAAAGGGATCCTGCTGGGCAATGGAACGCTTAGTGTCCACACTTTCCGGAAGTGGAGGTGCTGGAGGCTGCCTTCTCTACGAACCAGGGGGTCCAGCCAGGTTTCCTTCAGCTCCACCCTTATACGCCTGCCATATAGATGAACATACAACAATAGCCACTATGTATCTCCTATGTGGAATCTAACCAAAAAGCTGCCTAGTGACGTCATTTTTGTTGAACTGCAGACTTCAGTCTGGCTCAGTGCGACATTCACGGCCCCTCCCACGAGCCTGGGGGCTCTGAGAGGCGTTAACCGACCGTCTCTGGATGCAGAGTGCGGAAGTTGGAAGCACTCACATTTTGGCAGGCCCCTGAAGTACAACTTGACATGTTCGTCTCTGTATGCTCTTGCAGGGTTCAGGGCCGTCCACAGACAGCGTACCCAGGATGCTTTGGCCCCTGCGTCCATGGCGGCCGTCACCCGCTGGAAAGAGTTACGTTGGGAGACACTGCAGACAGCTGTGGGTCTGAATTCGGCCTCCGTGCCTTAGGAGCTTTGCGATCAGCTCCTTGAGCCTTTCATTTCTTCATTTTGAATGCGTCCACGGGGAACATTACGACCATCCCAGGCAGAAAGGTGAGGGAGAGGGAGGTGTCTGCTTCCGTCCTGAAGTCTGATTTCCAATGCGGAAAGCAGGAAGGAGCAGAGGCCTTAGGAAGGAGCCCCGGGGCCTCTGGGATGAAAAGAGATCATGCTGGATTGTGGCTCTGGAACGCCCGGTGTCCACACTCCGGGGAGGTGGAGGTGCTGGGAGCGGCCTGTCTTATCTCAAACGTCTAAGGAAAATACAGCCTTTTGTTATAAAAATCACTATATATATATATATATATATATGTGTATATATATATATATATATATATATATATACACATATATATATATATATATATATGAATATAAATATAGAAAGAGTTAGAGAAATAGATAGATACCTAAATCGATAGATAGGTAGATGGAGAGAGAGAGTGAGAGGGAGAGAGAAAGAGAGAGAGATAGAGATATAGAGATATCTATAGATTCAGATACAGATATAGATATAGCTATATCTAGGAAAGCTCTGGCAAAAGCACTCTACTGACGTCCATTTTGAGGCGGAACTGCAGACTTCCGAGATACGGCTCACTTGCGGCAAATTCACGGCCCTCCCGGCGCCTCGGGGCTCTGAGGCGATGCTCGGTCGTCTGCGCGGACGGGGGTACAGAAGTTGCGGAAGCACTCACTGACACTTTGAGCCCCTAGAGGTACAAACGACGTCTCATTGCTCTCTGTATCCTCGTGCAGAGCTCCAGGCCACCCACAGACAGCGTGCCCAGGGATGCTTTGGCCCCTCCGTCCCTGGAGGCCGTCACCCGCTGGAAAGAGGTCAGTTGGGGGACACTGCAGACAGCTGTGGGTCTGATTTCGGCCTCCGTGCCTCCTGAGCTTGGCGATCACCTCTTTGAGCCTTTCATTTCTTCAC
>NW_024352786.1:17735676-17836591 GCF_902729225.1 Pteropus medius | reverse complement strand
GATGCCCGTTTCTTTTGCTTGTCTTATGTTTCTCCATTTGACCTACCATATTGCTTATTTATACTCTTTTGTATCATGGGCCTCTCCCCATTAGACTATAAGACCCTCGAGGACAGAGATTCTTATCCTTTTTTTTCCTCAGTGCTATACACTCAGTGCCTAGAACAGTGTCTGACACATGGTACTTGTTGAACGAATTAACCTGGGATCTAGCATCTGAGAGGTAAAAGTTTCGTGCATGTGACATAAAAAAAAGCAGAGCATAAAGATGAAGAGCCTGGGCTGCCTCTGTTTCTCTATCATCTGTTCATCACACAGTAATCCAACCGCCTCCAGCTGCCACATGACACGACTGTGAGCTACTTAAGGGCGAAGACAGTGTTTTATCATCCCTGCACTCTTTTTTTTAGCTTTATTAAAGTGTAATTGACAAAACTGTAATATAGTTCAAGTGTACAAGATGATGATTTGATACATGTGTACCATGTCCACACTCTTACCACCCAGCCCTAGGCCTGTAGCATAGGAGTTGCTCATTAAATATTTGTTGACTTTGTTAAAAAGCAAGAAAGGGCTTCTGCAACTAGCGTCTGGAAGCACCACCCATGACCAGCTTCATCTCTTTCCCAGTTTTGCTTTGGGCTAGCTGTATACTAAGCACATTCACTTATTTACTTAATCAGTCAACAAATTCAGCTTTGCAGAATCATGTGATTGTTATTATTATAAGCAGTGTTTCTCCAAAAGAAAATGCAAAGGTCGATTCCTCTAATGATTTCACTAAAAGTGTTCTTGTTCCAAGTAGAAGCATCAGTGCCCCATCCAATCAACACAAATCTCAAATGCACTAAGTTTGGCTGAGCAAACGTCATTTTTAGCTCCTCATACTCTGCTCCAGAATTTTGGAGGGCATGTCCCTGCCAGAAGCCCTCCCCGACCCCGTAAGTGCGCTGCCGGCTGCTCACCACCACAGCAGATGTGTGGTCACACACAATTAAGTGGGTGCAGGCCATTAGTGGACAGACGGCATGAAGTATGCACAAACGACCAATAAGCAAACAGTGAAACCCAGAGTGGTGAGGTGGCTGTGCCCGTCCCAGCCACTTGCTCGCACTCTTCATTTCCTAGTACTTCCTCATAGCAACGTGAACCATCCTGCTAGCTCACCATGAGAGGGGCACTGACTGTCATGGTCCCCGGCATCATCCTGCAGCCTCTTCAGGTGTTGACACCTGAGTGTGGTTACTTTATGGGAAGGTGATTCGGTAGCAGTGGTTATTTTGGCCCACACCTCCTATTCAGATTGAGAGCAGTAGACTCCATAATTCAAGTCTCTGACTAGAGGAAGAAATGCCTCAGAGGAAAACAAAACTGCCGTCTTCATACTTCACAACCTCAGAGAGGCCTATGCCAGCCAGTTCTTTGGGGGTTTATTCTGCATTGTCATGTTTTGCACAGACAGTTATGATTGTGTATGTAAAAAGGACTAAAGTGATACATGCACCAACATGTGTGATCTCAAATGCATTATGCTAGTTCAGTGGTCTTCAACCAGGGGTGATTTTGCCCCCACCCAGGGGGCATTTGTTAATGTCTGAAGACATTTTTGTTTGTGAGAAGTAGGGAGGGAGATGCTACTGGAATCTAGTGAGCAGAGGCCAGGGATGCTACTAAAAATCCTCCAGTGCACAGGACAGTCGCCCACAACCAAGAACTATCTGGTCCCAAATGTCAATAGTGCTGAAGTTGAGGAACCTTGTGCCAAGAGAAAGAAGCAGACTCTGAAAGCTACTCGTAGCGTATAATTCCAGTTATATGATGTTATGGAAAAGGCAAAACTATGGGAGGAAAGTACATTAGTGGTTGCCAGGAGTTGGGGCTGAGAGGATGTGATTGGCTTCCAAGCAGCATAAGGAAATTTGATGAAATATTTTTTATCTCAATTGTGGTGGTGGTTACACATATGACTGTTTGTCAATACACAGGACTAGACACTAAAAGGAATCGATTTGACCTATGTAAATTATACCTAAACAAATAAACAAAAACAGTTCTATATGAGCCAAAGCAATTCTAGAGAAGGTAGGAAAAAAGTAACCACCTCCCCTACCCCACCCCCAACAAAAAGGTCCAAGTGGCAAGAAAAGAAATGAAGGGAAACTAAAAAGACAGATTTTTGTTTGCTTGTTTCCAGAACTAAATTACTGATTTCCCCTCAGCAAATGACACCTTATCAGAAGTTACTTTGTTGTATGGACCGAAACTTTTATAAAACAGTTTGAGATATAATCATCATGCAATAAATGGCACAATTTTGAAATGTACAATTTGATAAGTTTTTACTTGTGTATATTCCTGTTAATTATCACAATCATAATGAACATATCCATCCCCCTCCAAAGTCACCTGTTGTCCCTTTATAATCCTTCTCTCCTTAAAAAATAATGACAATACTGATCTCACACGGTTGTCGTGAGAATTTAAATGAGAGTCAAGCATAGAGAGAGCCTTGTTATACACCTTACTTTCTTTCTTTAGGTGAGGGAAGAAGCTAGTGCACAGTGAAAAAAACCTAAAAGTAGACCATCTGCATTCCATGCCCAGAAGAAGAAATGCCTTCAGAGGAAAATGCTTTCCTGCTCATTCTTTGTATTGGGGTGGGTGGAGTTGAAGATTAAATAAGGGTCACAAGCAATGCGGATGTGCTCAATAAATGCTTGTTGAATGAATGAATGAATGAATGAATGAACGAACGAACCAGATCTGTGTGCTTAAAAACCTAGCTTTAGAGACAAAAGCAACAGTGAAAGAAATGCAGACAAATAAAAGGCATGATATCACGTGGCAGAAAATACACATGCGTTTTAAACTTAAATATGTCTCAAATCAAATTTGTATCCTTCCCCACAAAACACACTCTTCTTCCTGAAATCCTTCAGTTAATGGCTGGTCCCACTGTCCTCTCTTAGTCACCCAAACCAGAAGCGTCTGATGCAGCCTCAGCTTCCCATGCTCCCTCAACTTCACACTCAGTTCCACAGACGTACATTCCCATCAAGTCGAGGTCAGTTCTCGATGTCCTCGACTTCCTCTTCATCTCTGTGGCAAGTTCCAGCTCTCACCAAATCTTATGTGGACTACTGTAGTAACCTCTAAGTTAACCTTTCGCCTCTGGTCTCTAAAACTTTCCTAAAACACAATGGTACTTCCCTGCTTCAAACCTCTGCTAACTTTCCATTTCCCCTATGGCAAGTCCCACCTCCTTAGGTATCAAATATTTCATCACCTGGACTAAGTTTAGCCTGTCGGTCTCTCACCCACAACTGAGGTGCTGGCCACACTTATGTGTTCATCTTTCTCCAACTACACCACAATCATTTCTTTTATCATGTCTTTCTTATTCTTGTTAAGTTTTTTAAATTGTGGTAAAATCTCTGTAACATTTTTAGTGTACAGTTCAGTTCAGTTAAGTACATTCACATTGTTGGGATCCATCTCCAGAACTTTTCACCATCCCAAATGGAAACTCTGTACCCATGAAACAAAAACTCTCCATTCTCTGCCTCCCCCAGCCCTGGTAAGCACCATTCTACTTCCTGTTTCTATAAATCTGACTGTTCTAGGCACCTCATAAAATGCTTGTCCTTTGGTGTCTGAATTTTTGTCACTTAGCATAATGTCTTCAAGGTTCATCCATATCATAACATGTGTCAGAATTTCATTCCTTTTTAAGGCTAGATAATCTTCCATTGTATATATATCACATTTTGTTTATCCCTTCATCTGTCCATGTTTCTATTGTTTGGCCGCTGTGAATAGGATGCTATGAACATGGGTGAGCAAGTATCTGTCTAAGTCCCTGCTTGCTATTCTTTTTCCTCCTGTGTCTTTTTATATTACATGTACTTTTTGGCACATGAGTCAGCTCAGAGACATCTTTCAGCCCTCGTTCTGAAGAACTCCTATTCGTTCCACAAGACGCATTTCAAAAGTCCCTTTCCTGATTCAATCGAGGAGGGTTGGCCATGCCCTCCTGTGCACTTCCTCACTCTTACATACTATGCTTTCTTACACTTTCTTCATCGAATCACAACCATTGGTATCACGGTCTTCTTGCCTTACTAAACTGTAATTTAGTAAAAGGAGGGCTTACCTTGTTTATCTTTCTCCTTCAGATATCATGCCCAGAACTCCATAAATATTTAAAAACAAATATTTTAAGGACTATCTCTGTGTTCTCCAGGCTGAGCCTCTATGGGGACTCAAAAAATATTAGTCATTGTTGACTTTTATTGTCCATTTGCACCAGGGAAAGATCCAACACAGAGGTCTGACCCCAGAAGTACTTTCTAGCTGCCATAGGGTCCTGCGGGGTCTCTGAAGAGGTGACTCACCATGGTTAAATGTCCTGCAACGCAACCTCTTTTGACCCCGTTACTCATCTACCTACAGAGCCCTGATGGGGAACTCGAGCCAGCTGAACTTTCCTTCACACCTTCAACCTGGCTGACTCAGACCTTTCTGCTCGTGCCCAAGGCTGAGGACCTGGGGAGCCATGAGTTTAAGAGTTGGAATGAACTCTCAACTTCAGAATTAAAAAGCGTTTTTCTCAGCTTTTTGAATAACCCCTCCTCTGCAGGCGAAGAGTTTCGTAGTTATAGGAGAGCCATGGGAAACCTAAAAGATGGGTCTTAGCTTCCCAGCCACCCCTTCTTCCCCTTTTCCTGGCCCCGCTCCCTCCCCATCGGTTCTACCTTTTCTTTCCAAATATCCTAGTGTACACTCTCGGCCTTTACCATGCCTAAGATCTTGATTCTCAAAAAGGAAAAAGCATCTCACCTGCGTTGGATGATGATGCATGCAGCACATCACGGTGTATGGCATTTATGTGTTCATCCATTTATTCATTCCCTTAGCATTTTGTCCTCTATACCGGAGGAATCAGGTATCTGCTCACATTTGAGAGGCGGAAACAGTAAAGGTGTGTTCCTTTCCTTAACTGGAGAAGCACATGCCCACATGTGTGCACACACCTTCGAAGAAAGTTCATTCACTTTCTAATAAAATTTAAGTGCTATAGTCCAGCCCACTGTGAGTCTAGAGTGTGTTGAGGAGTTTTGAGTGGGCTTCTTGGATAACTTAACCCCTCCTCATGTCATATTCGACCTCTAAAATATCAGGACCAACCCCACAGCCATGCTCCAGCCAGCAAAGAGTACCTGAGGAGCTCTTCCTTCTGTCCTATCTCAGCTCCTTCCTGGCCCCTTCAGCTTTTTATTTTCTTTCCTGCCCTTTCCACTCCAGTCAACAACATGTCCTTGCTTAGGTGTCAGTCATTATCTACTTCATCAACTTCCAGATGGGAGACAGACGGGACTTGGAGTGGGAGGAAGTCTTACAAGTGGAGGAGGAGGAATAAAAATTTAAGATGAACATCTGTTCTGATTATGGCATGTCTTTAAAAACATTTTGGGTGTGATTCCAGATGTACAAGTAAACTGGCGAGCAGCGTTTCAGCCCCTAAACATGGCCTAGATAGAGAGTCTTCTTAAGTTACATTACGACAAGGTTCAACTCCCTTTCTGGAGGCAACCACTCCAGAAAGTCTGGAGCTGGAGGTGTGGGGAGAGGGGAGAGGAGCAAGAGGAGAAGAAAAGCCCATGCCCTTCACAATGAAGGTAAAGTTCAATGAGACAGGAGACCCAGGAGACCCCAGCAGCAATCGTGAGGCCCTGCATTAAGGCAGCGGCTCTTGGCTTCGGGCCTAGATAATTGCGTGGCTGGACTGAAAAAATTAGAGCGGATTTAGAGAAAGATAATGACCAGTTTGGGCTATGGGACCATCAACTGTCACCTGTTTCCCACCCGGGCATGCACATCTGCTCCTGTTCCCTGAGTGTTTTTTCTGCATGGTAGTTGAAGTGATTGCCCTGAGGGCAAACTGATCAAGCCCGAGCAGGAGCTTCTCAGTCCTCCTAACTTTAGTCCAGGTCCTCAGTGTGACCTGCTGTACCTCACATGCATCGCCCCTGCCCACTTTCCAGTCTGTTTGTTCACAGTCTGTCTTTCCCGGTAGTGAACTCAGTGAGGCCAGGGAGTATGTCTGCCTCGTTCTTGACTTCATTTGCAGTACCTATTGCATAGTTAGTTCAAAAGAGAGAAGTCAGAGAGAAAGAGAGAGAGAGGGAGGAAGGGAGGGAGGGGGGAAGGGAGGGAAGAAAGGAGAGAGAGAGAGATGAAGAAGAAGGAGGAGGAGGAGAATGCATATTATTCAACTGGAAATTCTAGCAGGTCGTTTGAACTATAAATTGGGTGGCACTGGCATGAAGAGAATAGATAGGGAAGTGGCAGCGAGTTTGCATGTAGTGAGAAGAGATGGTGGCCTGGGATGAAGACTGAAAAAATGGGGGAAGAAGACCTTTCAGGTGGCCGCATGAGTGAAGAAGAGTAAACAACCTTGAAGGAGCCTGGCTGAGAAGGAGGTGCTAATGACATAGGCAGGGAACCAGAGAGAGTTTAAGGCAACAGGAAGGAGCGTTCAATGCTACCAAGAGATACCGCATGAGAAGGACTGAAAGCACCCATGCTCATAGGCAATACGGGGGATAGAGGAACAAGTTAAATGACACAAAAAAGAGATGGTCAGGCCACTGTAGAGCATGGGACACTGTGCAAGACAATCAGGATGATTTCTTTAAGAAATGCAATATCATTTTTTAAAAAGTGGTGAGGAAGTCCTAGGTTCAAAGAAGCTAGAGAGACTCACCCACAACAATGCATTAGATTGTATCCTGGTTCAGGAAACAATTTAAATACTAAAGTTAGCTGTGTAAATAGCTGGAGGAAGAGCCTTCCAAGGAGAGGGAACAGTCTGCGCCAAGGCTCCAAGGGGACCCTGCCTGGCCCTTTAAGGAACCGCAAGGAGCCCAGTGGGGCTGGAGGTGGGTGAGCGAGTTTCAAGGAAGGTAGAATGTGTAGGGTCATTGTAAAGACTTTGAACTTGGCTCGATTTTCAACACGTTAAACTCGAAATGTCTATTTGACGTCCAAGTGGAGATGCTGGGTAGGCGGTTGGGTACACGAGTCTGAAATTCAAAGGAGAAGCTAGGAAAGGAGATAAAAATTGGGGAGTCATCAGAATAGGAGATGATTCCAAAGCCATAAGACTGAATGAGATCGCCAAGAGCATGAGTATAAAGAGAGGGTCCGAGGAAGGCATGTTGGGGCGCTCTGAAGCCAAAGGCCAGTAGAAAGGAAGGTGCAGCTGAGACGGGCCCCATAGACCGGCCAGCGCCTAGGAGGGGAGGAGGGAGGAAGCCGAGGAGGACGGTGTCGATGTGGGGAGGTGCTGGTCCCTGCCGCTGGTGGGCCAAAGATAAGGCTTCAGACTTGAGTTTATGTGCACGGAGGGACAGCTGACCTTGAACTCGGCAGGGCGGTTTTGGCAGACTGAGGTGGGCAAACGCTTGTCTGGATGGGGTGCAGGAGGAATTAGGAAGGACGGAATTGGACACCATGCACACAGAGAGCTGAAACAGGAGTAAAGGGTTGGGTTCACAGCCAAAGGAGAAGGAGAGTCAAGAGAAGTTTCTGGCTTTTTTTTTTTTTTCCTGTGTTTGCTTGAATTTCTAGGAGAAGACAGCTGACCCATACTGATGGGACTGAGAAAGTGAATGAGGCAGAAACCCCAGTGCAGATATGGGGCCGGGCTTAGGTCCTTGCTCCATGGGAGGGTCCGGGTGGGTTGATAAACCGAGTCCCAGGCCGTGGGTGATCCCCCAGGAGAGGAGTTAATGGAGAGGTTGGGATGCCGTTCCCCGCGGCCTTCCTGCCTCCACTGGCTGTGTCCTGTGTCCTACCCTCCTGTTGACACCAGAATCTGGCTTTCCCCACAACCGCCTTGCCTGGAGCCCAATTAAGGCAAAGATACAAAATCGCAGGCCATGGCCCCACGAAGTCTGGCCTGAGGGCTGCAGCCCATTTGGAAAACGTTTTAATTTCATTTGTGTGTTTTTTCAATTTGATTATTAAGTGCTGTTTGCACATGGACCGGGGAAGGCCTGTTTTTATTCGCTGAGCCCCTTCCTCCCTGGCCTGCGTGCCTCCCTGGTGAGTAATGGGGAGGCTGCTTTTTTGGAACACAAGGGAGAACTTCCAGCAAATTGCAAAAGCATGTTTCTTCCTTGAAAAATCCTTTCACACTTATTTTTTACTCCGTTTGTAAAGTTCATGAAAAGCCTCCATAAAAGCACTTTAAAAGGCCTCAACTTTCTTTGTTCTTCATGTCAAACTTTCTTTTTCTCTCTTAAGGGGGTAGGTAATTTAAAGGGGGTTATAAACAAAACATAAAGCCAGAGGGGTGAGCGGTGCGATGAAGGGGAAGCCACAGACTATAGAAATGTCAGGGGTTTGCAGGTTGAGGGTGCAGAGAGGGGGGATTCCATCTGCATTTTCAGGAGATGACAGCCTAGCGCTTCCTCACGGCCTCTTAGATTTGTTTCTAAAGTTATTAACATTTAAACGCAGGACTAGGGCAGCAGGGCAGAGAGAAAGAGCAAAATCATAAAGGCTCCGGAAGAACCCCAAATCCTTTCAGATACTTTTCAGTGGCCTGAAATCTAAGGGGAACAGGAGATGGGAAAATAGAAAACAGTGTCATCCGTTGTGGAGAATTCGCAAAGAAGGTTCCCGCTTGAAAGCTAGAGCAGGCCGTTTCATCTGGGCAGAGAAATAGCTTCTTAAAGGAACCGAGGCCATATAAGGAGCTGACTCTGCAGAGAGAGACATCATTCTGATTCAGGTCCTTGTCAGACTAGGAAGCTTTCTGAATATGGGCAGGGGGAGGAAGGAGCAGAGGGGCTGGGTTCCTGACGCTTAGTGCTGGCGCTGGTGGCAGCTCGTGGGGCAGCCAGAGGAAGCGCTGTGGGAGCGCAGAGGCTGTGCTCAGGACTGGGACCAGGGCCTTGGCCAATTACTGATCTAATCTCAGACACTGGGACTGGCCCGTCCCCAGTGTCTGAGTCCATGTAGGGCTATGTGTCTGATGTCTCTGTCATTAGCCCTCTTGGCTCCAAATTTGGCGAAGTAATGGTGGTGCCCCAGCCCCTGCCCCTCTGCCATTTTTCTCTCTCTGCAGCACCTTCTTCCCTCCTGGATGCCCTTCACTTCATTTCCTTCTCTCACCACCAGAAAGAACTCCGAAGAAGGGATTGAGAAGGGGTGGGAAGCGGCATTTTGACGAAGGCCTGAGACAGAAAAACAGCATGTGTTTCCCCAGGGGGTTGAAGACACAGAGGATGGGCGGTAAAGGGGAAGAACGAAGGGTCTTTCCAGCCCCTGCAATCCTGGGATCCACACTGTCCTCTGACTGTGTAGAAGGCTGCCACATCCCGTGCCTTCCCAATCCAGTGAGTAGCTCGTGGGGGATGGCGAACCGGCCTCAATCAGCAGTGTCTGCCTGGGGTTCTGGGGTGTTCCGATGGGCCTGGGGCTCAGTTTCCCAGCACCTGCAGGCCTCCCTGAGCCTCGGGTGCAGCAGAGGAGAATTAGCAGTGCCCCCCACCCCTCCCTCAAGGGCCGGCTGGACCCAAGGGACCCGCCGGCTCTGCTGCTGAGGAAGCTGCCCGTGGGCCCTCCTGCTAGCCTGGTCCTGTCCACTTCTTCCTCTCCCCAGCTGGCCAGCTGCCTCCTCTCTGTTCCGCCTTTTCCTCACCCCCTCTCTCTTTCTCTTCCTCTTTCTGTCCCTCTGAACTTCAGATTCCCTCTTTCCTTCCCCCTCCCCTTGTCAGAGGGCCGGGAGAAATTAGGAGTTGGCCTCGGTGGCCTCAGACTTGGGATGGCCTCAAACTTGGGACTGGTTTCCTGTTACACTGTGGTTTCCCCAAAGGCCCCTCGCCACACTCTACACTTGGGGCTGTTCCCCCAAAACACCACCATGTGCACTCGGGGGAGGGTGGGACAGAATTGTGTCTTTCTTTGTTACAGCCCCAAGTATAACCCCAGCCCAGAGGTTCTGCTTCCTCTGATATCTGATCTTCTATTTTCTTTCCATTTTGCAAATGGAGAAACTGAGGCTCAGAGAGACAGATGTACCTGCTCTGTGGACCTTCTGCTGCCATAATTATACCCCACTAAGGAACCACTTGCTAAATGCATCTAATTCCATTTTCTTCATAGGAAAGATCTGGTCAACATGGTTACATCAGGGTTATTAACTTCAGTTCTCTGATCCAGCCACCCTCTGCACCCTCTCATTGAGACACACGCTTCCTCCCGCTTCCACTGTCCCTTCCCTCACCCCGATTGAGCATTAGCTTCATGCATGTTGTGGCTCTTTCCATAGCCAAGCTGCACCAGAACCACTGAGAGTAAGCAAGACTGCATTTTGATACAGCTCCCAGCTCCTCGTGCGTCCATCGGCAGCCACTTGAATGCACAATGCGTTTGTACGTGCAATGGAGTCGTTTCAGCTTCGCGAACCCAAGACCGTCAGCCCCTTTGCAATGAATCAGCTTCCCCGATTAACCTGGGGTATGGAGACCCTAATAAAGAAGTTTTCTTAAATGCAAAGAACGTCATCACTTTCAAAAGTCCTGGTGGAGGAATCTGAGCCAGATCGCTGTGATTATTCATCTGAACTAATCGGTCCTTTCCAGGGAGATGAATGAAAGCAGAGTTTGTCTAAACAGCCAGGAGAAGCCATCCCCTTGGCCCCTGGAAGGCTTTTTTTAGGGCATGCTGTTTCGTCTGCATGCTGATAGCTATTTCATATCTGGGCTGATGGGCTTGATGCGGCTGCTGCCACACAGCCAGCACACGCGGCACAGCAGGGTTAGGAGGGAGTGTTTATGGGGCTCACCACTAATGACTCCCGTTTATGGGACATGTGTGGAACAGCTGAGTGGGGCCGGCGAAGACAGGACATCAATAAGGCCTGGGGTTTGCAGCCCGACTGCACGCAAGGACTTTCCTGGGCAGCTGCAGAATGTTTCTCGTACAAGCTTCTGGGGGAATCCGAGGCTCCCCGGAATTCAGGCCTTTCAGTGAGAACAATGCCTTGACAGAGAAGGCTTTGCTAGGAAGGCTGTTGGCCAGACTGATTAGATGAGGACAATGATAAAAATGATTGCTGCCATGAGAATGAAAGCTAACATTTACTGTTCCCTCGCGTCATGCCAGACATTGTAGAAAGCACACGTGTATATATTTTTTTCTTTCATTTAATCTTCAAATAAGCCTATGAGGTTGGTACTGTTTTCTGTTTGTTTGTTTAATCTTCATTGTACAGAGGAAGGAACAGGCTCAGAGAGATGAAGTATTTTGCCCAAGGCTGCAGAGCTTTAAACCCTGGTCTAACTCCAGGGCCCAGTGCTGTAGGTGTGGACAAGTGAATTCTAAAAGTTGCCTCATCATTTTAGATCACAGTTATGGCAGGATTGCACAGCGGTTAAAAACATGCATTTTGGTATTTGAGCTACAGCTCTGCCACTTACGAGTTATACGAACTCCTTAAGCCTCAGTTTCCCCACTAAAAGGGGGGATAGTAGTAACACCTACCAGTAGGGCATGGAAAGGCTCAGCCCGGTGCCCACCACAGAATAAGCCCCCAGTGAATGTGTGACACAGCATCCACACTCACACCCTCACCCCATAGGGCCAGTGAAACCCTGAGTCTGAGTGTAGACCCCGGAGGCGGGAGCATGGGCTGGGGCTCAGCTGCTGTGGCTTTCCAGCTGTGAGCTCTTAGGTAAGTCGCACAAGCAGCCTGAGCCTTTATTTCCTTGCAGTAGAATGGGACAATAATAAGATAGATGACAATAAGACCGATATAACAATACGGCTATCAAGGGTCACAGAGAGTGGGCGGGAGGAACCCATTCCACATCCCCAAGACGTGCGGAAGCGCTGTGTGCTGCCTTTGGAAACCCTGGCTGGCGTTTGCCCCATTTGAGCACAGCCGCCCAGCACATGGCACGTAGTTATAAGCAGCAAAGGAAACAGAAACCCGACCTTCAAAGTCCTTATGTGCTCCAGGGGGAAGATGGGACCAACAAAAATAAAGCGTTCATTAAAAACAAAAATGACATGTCCATATACACACATACTTGCAGATAATCACTTACAGCCGTCAGGAGACTGGGGCAGGGGCTGTGGGATTTTGCGAGAGAGCTTGGGAAGACATCTGGGAAGGTTTCTGGGAGGGGAGGGCTGGGGGAGAGGAAGGAGCTTGAGTTCATTTCCTTCTCATCTTATATTCACTGTACCCAGCGCACAGTAGGTGCTCAATGCATGCTTGCCGAATGAGAACAGGAAGTGCAGAGGGGGTTCCAGGCAGGGGAAATGAACAAACCTTGCGGTTGTGACTCAGAGGTAGGGCAGGCGCTCCACGAAATGCTGAAGGAATGACTTTATTTTTCTTTAGTGTTTCTGCCAGGGCTTGGCCTCTGATAAGCCCGGAGAAAGAGAGAGTGAGAGAGAGGCAGGCTTCCATTTCTGCAGTGCTGTTATAGTCCACTTTCATGTGTACTTCACACACACTACCGACATTCGATCCCAGCCCAAGGCAGCTGCAAATCTTCCCCGGGAGCACAGATGCTTCGGATTGCCTTCCCCAGAAGCATTTCCCCCTTCTTCCTCGCTAAGAGCACCCCAATTTTGTTCAAGAGCCTCCTCGGCAGGGCTGGTTACTATGGTGGCTTTGTAGTGTGTCAGCCAGGCTAGCCTGAAGTTTGTTTCCCAGAATCTCCCTTCTTGCATGTTTCCATTTGGAGGGCAGATGTTAAGCTCGGAAGGCTGGATTGAGTCACCACGCTCCCCTCATTGTCAAGGTGTGGTGGGTGGGCCTGCAACTGCTTTATCTTTATCTGGATCATCCTCCAGCTTCTCCAATACCTTGGAGAAGCGACAAAGGGCACCAACTTCTCCTGCAGGACATCGGGGTCAGGGCTGTGAGAACTGACCCAGGTTGAAATCAATCCGTATGGAGTCCAGCTAGCCCTTGCTCTTTCCCACTTTACACCTCCTTCCTGTGGGCTTTGAAGCCATAGCATCAGATATAAAGACAACAGGCCTGTAGAGACGGTGTAATCAGCTCTCCCAACTGCGGAAGGTCCAACCCTGCAACAAATCCGATTGCATATTTATATGGAGAACCACTTTCTAATGGTTCTGTCACTCTGATTGAATCCTGACTTATATAGGTACCAGATCCCCAGCTCAGGACTGGAGTCTGGTTGTTCTGAGCCAATCGTGGTATTCCCAGTGCCCTTGCTTATAAAGGGTTTAAGCATGGGCATGCGACCCAGTTCTAGCCAGTGACAGGAACTCTAGTAGGGGCTTCCGGTGAAGGCACCCCTAGTCTGCTGAAAAAGAGACACACAAAAAAGATGGTGCTCTTCTTCTACTGGATGTTGTGTTTGGGTATCGTGGTCGGAATTGAAGCAGCCTTTAAACCCTGTCAGGGCATTATCTGAAGACATGAGCTGAAGACCAAGATAGAGAAAAAAGATGGAAAGAACCTGTGTCCTTGATAATATAATTGAGCTGATGAATTAACCTGCCTAGAAGCTATCTACCCCTGGAGCTCCAGTCATGTGAGATAATACATTTTCTTATTATTTAAGCCAGTTGAGTCAGGGTTTCAGTTTCTTGTGGCCCAAAACATCCTAGACCAATTCCAAATTCCCAAAAGAAGCCTCAAATTTCTCCTTGCAATGGATCCCAAAGTTTCCATCCACTAGGGGCTTTTCCAAAAGGGAAGTGGTCAGCTTGGAGTGAAGCTGGTATCTGGCCTCCTCATGCTTGATCTTCTCATAAGAGGGAAGAGAAGATGAACACTCCAGCAATCAACAGAGGATTTAAAAGTAAACAATAGAATTTAGGATTACTAAAATGGTTTCAGATTATAGTTCAAGGAAAAATGGGATAAGCCTATACTTATGGTAATTATGGTAATCAGGTCTATCAGTCTGACACAAGTAACAGAAAACCCGATTTAAACTGGCTATACTATTATGCCTGCTCTTTACCAATCATCTCTCATCTCTTAGCTCAACCTTTTGTTGTGTGAGGATGGGATGGTATTTCGCGAGCCATATTTCACAGACTCTCCTGCCAGCTGGATTAGGAGGCAGAAGAGAAGGATTTCATTTCTATCTCTCAGTTCGTGGGAGTGTCTCTCCAGCAGAAGTAAACAGTGGGATCCACTTCCCAACTCCCTTGGCACACCCAGCGCCCCCTCACATGCCTCTGCTACACATGTGTCCTTATCCACTGGGCCGGCGTTCTGGGGCATCAGAGCAACCTCCGTGGGGGGTGTGAACACCCATCAAATCCTGCCCCTCCCCAGGGGTCTGAATGCTTCCAGGGTCTGCACACAAGCAGTGTCCTTTCTCAGGACCCCAGCAGCAGTCTCACAAGACCTCCTTCCAAGATCCTAAGCTTCGGTAACCATCGTCTCCCCCTTTCCCACTAGCCTCGGGAGTTATTAATCTCTGGATTACCTCAGCATCCTCTTTTTGATTTCTTACTTGTGTAACAAATTCTTTTTAAGTCCCTGTGTTTTGAAATATCTACTGTGGTTTCTCTGTTCCTGACTAGACCCCAACCGATCAAGTACAATTTATTGGATCATGTAACCTAAAAGTCCAGATTGAGAACAGTCTTCAGGCACGACGTGTTCTACAGGGTCTGAGTCTCATTAGGGCCCCATTCTAATGTTTTCTAACATTTTCTCAGCACTGATCTCTTCAGTATGTGCATTGTTTTCAGGAGGGCTACCTGCCAGGCAGCAAAAATGGCTGCAGCACCTCCATTGCTCACAACCGTGAACAATCCTGACTCTGAGAAAGAGAGGGCATGCCTTTGCCCCTAAATTTCTAAATAAGAGCCCCAAAGTTTACTTTGCTTGGACTGGCTTTGAACATTTCCCCTACACTGATTCAATCACTATGGCCAAGCTCAGGTCTATTGATTGGCTTAGTCTGGATCATCTGTTCCCTTCCTAAAGCAGGGTGGCTTTAGCATGGAGCCACGGGGCCCACAAATGAAAATCAGGGCTTCCCGGGAAGTGGTAGATGAATGCCGGTGAGATCAACAATTGTCCCCTGCACTTATCTCAGATTGTCGAGAGCAGACCCAATTTCATATTTCTATAGTTATTTTTTTAAAATACAGTACCTTTTAAAATAGTTAATCAAATGTATGGTGATGACTTTTTAGATACAGCACCAAAGGCCAATCCATGAAAGAAACAACTGATAAGTTGAACTTTATTAAACTTGGAAAATCGTACTCTGACAAAGACATTGTCAAGAGAATAAGACAAGCTACAGATTGGGAGAAAATATTTGCAAAAGACACATCTGAAAAGGAATGTTATCCAAAATATATGAAGAACTCTTAAATAAGAGTTCTCGACAATAAGAAGACAAACAACCCAATTAAAAAAATGGGCCAAAGTCCTACACAGACACCTCACGAAAGAAGATATGCAGATGGCAATCATATATATGAAAAGATGCGCCATGTTTATGTTATCAGGAAAATGCAAACTAAAACAACAATGAGAGACTACTAGAAATGCAAATTAAAACAACAATGAGATGCCATAGAATGGCTGAAATCTAGAACGCCGACAACACCAAATGCTGGTGAGGACGTGCAGCAACAGGAACTCTCAATCATTCATTGTTCGTGGGAATGCAGAATGGTACAGCTACTTTGAAAGACAGTTTGGCCGTTTCTTATAAAACTAAATGTAATCTTACCATTTGATCCACCAATTGCATTTCTTGGTATTTAGCTAAAGGAGTTTAAAATTTGTGTGCACACAAAGACCTGTACGTGGATGTGTATAGTAGCTTTATTCATAATTGACAAAACTTGGAAGCAACCAAGCTGTCCTTCAGTAGGTGAATAGATAAATAAAATGTGGTGCATCTGGACAATGGAATATTATTCAAGCTCTAAAAAGAAATGAGCCATCGAGACATGAAAAGGTATGAAGAAAACCTTAAATGCATATCAGTACATGAAAGAAGCCAGTTGGAAAATGTCACATACTGTATGAATCCAACTATATGACATTCTGGAAAAGGCATAACTATGAAGACAGTAAAAAGATTAGTGGTCACGGGGCGGGGATGGGAAGAATAAGTAAGTAGAACACTGAGAATTTCTAGGGTAGCGAAAGTACTTTGTATATCATAATGATGGATACACGTCATTATACATTTGTCCAAACCTATAAAATATTCAACACCAAGAGTGAATTCTAATGTGAAATATAGACTTCGTGTGATAATGACGTATCAATGTAGGTTCATCAGTTGTAACAACTGTACTCTCTGGTGAGGGATGCTGATAACGGGAGAAGCTATGCATGTGTTGGGGCAAGGGTTATATGGGAAATCTCTGTACCTTCTTCCCCTCATTTTTGCTGTGAACCTAAAACTGCTCTGGATAAGTTTCCATATTTAAAATAAGTCGTGTGTGTATATCCAAATGTTACTTGATTTTTATTCTTCTTTCAAAATTAGAAACGAGAAATAACCCTCTGGTCAACTCTGTATCCCAATTTAGATTTCAAGAGCAATATTCTCTGAGCTGTGAGGAAAACACAGACCGAGGGGTTCTGAGCCTCAGATAAGTTGTGTGGACCTGAGAAAGAAGACACATATCAAGAAGGACTCCTGTGGATAACTGTGCTCAAATTTCTACACAGGGGCCTAGCAGCCATTTCTACACAGGGGCCTCTCATGCAAAGTGTACTTTAGGATGAAGCCTGCACTGAACTGCCTGCCTGCCCTGTGTTCCTGCTGTCTGAGCCAGCCCCTGTAAAGGGGTTCCTGGAATTGTATTTCAACCAATAAGACCGACACTTTCCCTACTACATCGGAACTGTGCAACTATATTCCCATCATCATCTTCAACAACCAGAGCGGCTCCATTCTGACCAATTAGGACAGTGCCTTTTGGACCAATCAAATTGTGAGGACTTGGAGCCCTCATTTGCATGAAGATGAACCAATCAGGGACCAGGGGCAGAGACTTCTCTCTATATAAGTCAGCTCCCCCTTTCCACTAAGGCTGAAGACTGCATTTCCTTGGCTGGAGCTGAAACACCAAAGACGAAACACCAAAGACAAAACACCGAAGATGTCTCACCAGACCAAAGTAGAATAGGGCAGGGCAGAGCAGGGCTGTCTGGCTGGAGAGGGGCCTAGCCCCAGGGCTGCCTCACAGCTGTGCTGTTCCACAGTCTGCTCTTCTTCATAACTGAGCTGTAATACTACTGAGTTGTTATGACAGCGGGCGTTGTAACATAATTGAGCTGTTTGCACTGAATAAACTTTCCTTTCTCTCCATACTCCAAATTGGGGATTCCTATTGGCATTGAATTGGTGCCAATGACCATCAGTTGACAACTGTCTCCTTTCTCTTGTGGTCAGAGAAGTGATAAGGAAGATGTTGATAAAGCACCGACTTTCAGGAAATACTTTTCTATTTTTAACTTACATTAATTTATGTTCATTGGAAACATAACCTAAGAGAGTTCATCTCTGTCTCATCTAGCAACAAGCTTACCTCAGACGCTCAGGAGTTTTAAAGATAATAGATAAGCCGCTACTTAAAACATTATCTAATATTGTTTAGACCCTCCAGCCTTCCTCGGGAACAAAGTTGTTCTATGAAATAAGACAGTATTATTGTTTTCTTTTTACTTTTTATTCCCCTCTATCCCTCTATTTTAGCCAATAAAAGAATTATGGCCCAGAGAGATTAACTGGTCTGCCCACAGTCATACAGCACAGCTAATACTTCTGTAAGTGAGAACATGATGTTTTTAGCCCCCAGGCCAGGCCTCAGCACAAGACCATCTCATTCTCCAGGTGAGCTGCTTCTCTCCAGAGACGCCCAGGAGCTTTGGGCATCCTTTCAAAAGTAGTATTTGATCATCACAAAATGTATTTTGTCTCATTATGATCTCCTGCCTAAACTAACTCTACTAGGGAATAACGTTAACTAACCTTATATGGCCCTTACCATGTGCCAGGCAGTGTTGTAAGCCTTTTATAGTTATTAACTTATTTATATTCTCAAGCCACCCTATGAAATAGATACTCTCAGTATCATCACCCAAGGAAACAGGCCCACGGTTGCTCAGCTGCCAAGAGTGAGCTCTGAGATTTGAACCCCAGCAGTGCACTCTGCTCTGCAGTGCTGCATTACTTCTGAGACTTAAAGGGAAGAAAACCAGACTTGTCAGAGGAAGGTTAAAGCGAGCTAAGGGAAGGCTGGAGGCAGGCGGGAGGGATGAGCGCAGGGGAGAAGAGGGAGGGGAGAAGCTTTGCTGGCTGCGTTCTTGTTCTTATTGCCCCCGTTGGCACATTTTCCACCCAAAACTTATGCTTCGATATTTTCATTTCCTCTTAGTCAAAGTTCTAGACTAATCCTGGCCACTCCTAGGGTACCAGGAAGGTTCATGTCACAGAGAAAGACAGAAAGGCAGCTTCACCATCTCTCAGGGAAGGTGACGAGGTTAAGAAAAATCAGTCACCGAGAGGGGTCCCTTCAGACTCCGAATGATGAGCTGGCAGTTGTAACATCTCAGCTGAGCAAGAAGAGGCCTGCTACAGGGCCCCCACCACCAGTGCTCCGTCATGCTGAGGTGCCAATGAGAGACACAGAGTGGCAGGATGTTACCCAGACTCATTCACTGTGGGCCACCAGCCGATTCAACTCCTCTGTAACAATTGAAGTAAAAAACCATCTTTTTCCTTTCCCTGATCTTTGGGCAGATGCCAAAACGCAGAATGCTTCTGTATACATTCTGTTCGACACCTGTTGACTGAGCTCCTAGTGCGTGCCTGGCACTGTGGCAGGTGTGCAACTGTCTGTACACATGAAACATCTCTGCATGAAACGGACTGGCCTACGGGAACTCGTGTCCCTGGGGACAAACCCCCACCAGTTAGAGCACAAGTGATAAGAGCCGTAATACAACAGTGGCTCAAGGCTTTGGGATCTTGGGTCTCTATCTCTTAAAAATGTTGAGCACACAAGCCAGCTGTGAGTACTGCACACCCTCCTGACCATCTTTTCTGTTCCCTGGTTGAACCCCTTGCCCCAATGAGAGGGCTTCATTGTGCCCCCGCCTCGCTAGGCTCTGTCTTACAGAAGGAGGCTGGGTCTTGAACAAGGCTTGAATGACCTGGAGTTATCGATAGCTATGGCCACGGGCACTCTCTGTGACTCAAGAGTATCACACTATTCCTGTGTGGTGTGGGTGCCAGGTCAGGCTCTCACTCAGGGCCCCAGTCCTGGTCTGGTGGGAACCAGGCGAGTTTCCCTATTTGCCACTGCTTTCCTTTCTCTCTTTACTGCCTCTGGGAGCGACAGTGTGGTGTTCACGCCCCTTCGTTCACACACATTCTCCTGCACGGTCCAGCTGAGCCAGTGCCATGCTCTCCAGAAGCACGCTCCTGGCATCCGTGCACATGCACAGGCCAGTCCTCGAATTTGGGAAACGCTCTCCCAACTTCCCGCTTCCGCTGGACGCCCCCCCCCACACTCACCCTGTAGGGTCTCGACCCCAATATCAGCTCCTCTCAAAGCCTTCTCTGGCAGCCCCCTTTCTCTTCTTGAGACACAGCTCCCTTCAAGACATGATCAGATTTTCATTAGAAAATGATCGACAATTTTAAGTGACCTTTTAATTCTTGGACAGGAAAGTAAAGCATTAAAAAAAAATCAAAGTGGCACATTTGTGGAACAGCCCTGGTAAATATTTACAGTTATTTTGCAAACATGAAATGAGTGGTTAAAAAAAAAAAAAAACCCACAAGTCACAATTCTAAAAATGCTTGTTCTGAAAGACAATTTTAAATGCTTGTACTCATTAACTGGCATCGTATTTGTCTTTGCTTTGACCACCGGGATTCTCGGAGCTTATAACGTTTGGGTCAGCTGCTTTCTTCAGCCTGAGCTTTGAAAAGAGAGAGTTTGCCCTCTTGGTCTGGTTTTTGTCTTCCTGGAGAGCTTACAGAGGGAGGCAGCGCAGAGGGGTGGAGACAGCGTGGGTTTTGCAGCCAGCTCCTTGCACCTTCACTCCCTAGCGATGTGCCTTGACTTGGGCTGGGTTCCCCCTGAGGATGACCTTGAGACAGAGATGCACAAGAGCATAATTCATCTGCTTGGGGACGGCAGGAAACACCAGCGGGGGAGGGAAGATGTGAGGGAGGGAAGGAAAGGAAGCCACCCCAGGATGCTTTACGGAGCAGGTTACCACAGGCAGCAACTGAGGACTAATCCCAGGTGAGACCTCAGGGAGATTGTGTAGCACTAGTCTCAGAAAAGTCCTACCCAAGGGGTGATTAACCAGGTCCCATGAGACACAGGTCAGGGCTGTTCCAGAGGCACAAACTCCTCAGACGCTCTGGCCTGCCCCCAGCACAGGCTGAGCTGATGCCTGTTGCCAAAGAAAGCCCTCAGGAAAGGATGCCGCTGTTGACAGTGAGAAGCCAGCAGGGCGGTGAGTGCCCAGGGCATGAGGGAGGGGCAATGACAGTGCCTGCCACAGGCCATAAAAGGAGATAATAAGAGGAGTAATAACAACTTGAATGCTAACTTCAGTATATGGCTGGAAAACTCAATGAGGTAATATGTGTGAAACCACTGTGTAAATTTAAAAGCATCATATGAATGTTCCGTTTGATATTCTTGATGGTGATGATGAAAACAATGACTCATAAGCTAGTTTACTTGCTCCACCTCCCTCATAGGAATCTCTGACCAGAGTTTGAGTTCCCCCATAGATTTTAACTCTTTACTCGGTAACTTTTCAGGGTGGCTGGAAGTGACATTTTCTCAGTCTGGTGGACTTTCGCTGAGTGAAAAATGAAATACACTCAGGATTCCTTCTTCCCCCAGCTTCAGATCTCACAACTTTCAGCAAATAAGTGGGGATGTCTTTTATTTTATTTCTAACATTTTTAAATTCTACTTTTGAAATAGGTTATAAATTTGCTTGGGGCAAAATTCCAAAAACTAGATTATGAAGTGTACAGTGAGACCATCCTGACCTCTGCTCACTCGGTGTCCTTTCTCACACAGACCACCATTCCTGTTACTTTCCTGTATCACATTAGAGGCTCTACATGTGTGTGTTGTCTCTTTATATTTATGTACATTTAAGTAAACTAAATTCTTACTTTCTCTTTTTTTAAACATGCTGTCCTTTACTTTGCTTTTGTCATCAAGCACTGCCTTAACTTTCTCTTTTTTTAACAGCTCTATAATACTCTTTACAGCTTTTTGTGGCATAAAATAATAATCTCCAGCAATCCACGAGCCTGCTATGGGCCAGCACCTTGCATTGTGCTTTACATGCATGATCTTACTTAACCCCACAGCCCCAAGAGAGATTAAGTACCTGGCACAGCAGCTAAGCGGAAGCCCAACCCTGGAGGTGAGCCCGGGCCTGTCAGGCTCCAATCGTGTCCCTTACCCACCATGCCTCTCGACTGCCATGAAAGCAGTGAGCTGTGCAAAGTAAGGTCAATGCCAGCTAGGGTACGTCTTCATCATGTTGTCTGTTTTGTTAGTTAGTTTGTTGGTTTGTTTGTTTCTGGGGGTGGGGTGGGGATGGGGTTTGGGTGTGTATTTATATAATTTCCTGCATTTTTGCTTTCAAAGATCCCATTTGAGGCATAAGGCATGAATGAATGGCTGGAAGATGTTGCCTTTTTTAAAGACAGCCCAAGAATTTGTGGGTGCTACTGTTAGAGTACAGTAGAGTAGTTATCCTGAGTGAGCTGAGCCCTGGGGAACCCCTGGGGTACAGGGAGGTACATGACAGCCCTGGGGCTGTGCTGAGACCAGGGAAGGGTCCAGGGTTCTAGAATAGGGGTGTGGGGCTAAGGGAGATATGGAGTGGGGAAGTGGGGTTGGGGGAGCTAGAACCAAGAACAGCGCGAAAGCAAGAAGGGTGTGTGGAATCATCTGGTCCAAGGCCACGTTTCTCCAGGCGGTGTAACTGAAGCCCAGGATAAGGTGGTAGCATTCACGAGTTCACAGGGAGTAAAGCTGAATGAGAGGCAGGTCTCTCGATCTCTAATCTAGTGCTCCTCCTGCCACCACTCTGAAGACAAAAGCAAAGGAAGTATGTGTGCATCTGTGTCTGTGTGTGTGTCTCTGTGTGTCCGTGGGGTCTGGGGAAAATATATCTGTGCATAAAACTGTGCGTGAGCGTGCAGCACCAGCTGAGGAATGGGGGGTCGGGGGGAAGAGGAAGTCAGGCAAGGAAGAAAAAAGAAAAAAGGAACTAAAACTCAGAAATCCTTCTAATACGCATGCAAGTCCCAAGGATTTCCAGTCTGGAATTTTGCCACCATTAATTCTATGGCAGCTTTTGACAATATATCTGGCATTCATTTGGGGAGTTTGTTTCTTTTTACAACTCCGGCAAGTGCAGATTTTAGAGTTCCTGGGCTCTTCAGCAGCCTCACAGAAGTCCTCAGTTATTCGGTCCTTCCACAGGCGCAGGGACATGTTGCCACTGCCCGCCCAGCATCCATGTGCCCCTTCTTAGGCCCAGTCACGCTAAATGATGCAGACTAAAAGTAGAGGGAAGACGGTTCCCTAAAGACCTTTTGCTAGAATTTTTTGGGGAAGAAATTTTCCTTCAGTAGTTGCCTCGTCTCAGAATGTAAGCCTAGAAACGAGGAGGTCTCTTCATTGGACGATCATCTGAGGAGGAAAGTAGAACACAGAGAGTGATTCCAATCGACCTTTTGAGTACCTGGATCCAGCTGTGCCTGAGGTAGGTTACATCTGGACTTTTATGTTAGATGAGACATTGAATTGTCTTCTTTGTGGGTGTGGTATACATTTAGTGATTGAGAACCAGGCAGCCTGGGTCTAAATCCTGGATCTGCCACTTACTAGTTGTATAACTTTGGGCAAGACACTTAACTTCTTTGAGCCTCAATATTTTCATCTATAAAAGGGGATAATAATAGTATCTATTTCATAGGGTTGATATGAAGATTAAATGAGTTAACATATGAGAAGCATTTAGAACAATGCCAGGCATACAGTTAGCATATTAGTTGCTATTTTAAAAAAATTGATTGTGTCAGTTAGTATGCTGAAGTAACAAACAGCCCCAAAGTCTTAGTGGCTTAAAATACCTGTGGATCAGCAAGCACTATGCTTATCACTTGGGAATCTGAGCTGACAGAGAAGCTGCCATCTCCCGTGTTTCAGAGGAAAATGGAACGTAAAAAAGGATACACTGGTTCTTAATGCTTCTACCCAAGAAGAGTACATGTCACTTCCACTCCCATTTCATTGGCCAAACTAAGTCATATGGCCACACCTAGCTTCAAAGAAAGGTAAGTGCTATCTGTCATGTTCCCTGAAGGGAAAGCCCTTTTAATCACATTACTATGGTGATGTTTTAACTGATTGAGTATTGGACACTTGCAGCTAAAAGATTTCACAGGTAAATAAGAAATCATAAGTTTTCCCGGTTTTACACTCATCACGGGCCAGGTGCTATGACTAAGCCATGCTCTTATTAATCCTCTTTTCCCCAAACCACTCCAACTGCTTTGAAGTCTGCTGGTCCCGGCAGTCCATCATCCGGGTCAAGACCACATCACTGACATTTTCAGCCATCGCTTGCTGGTTAAATTCCTGGAAAGTGGAAAGAAGTTGTATCATGTGCCCAGAGTTACAGGTCAACCAAAGAAAGTATTGAGGAGAAAAAGTGGGAACGCTCTCCTTGGAAGAGTTCGTGTCTTAGGTCAGGTTCCCAGAAGCACAGCTGAGATGGACATTCGGGTGCATATGACTAACTGCGAGAGCACTCTCAGGAGGGGAGGGGAGTGAAGGAAGCTGGAGAGGGCAGAGACAGGAGCTAAACAAAGATGTGGAGTCAGCCAGAACCTTGTTCAGCCTGATCCTATGGGTAGCACCGGGAGTGTGAGTTCCACCACAGAGTGGGCCCTGCCTTGAGGCAGAGACTGGCCTTTTGTAGCCATTGCAATCAGTTATGACAGCAGGCTACACCCAGAAGGAGAGTGTTAACCTTCTGGGCGAGGCAGGTCTTGTCGGGTTGGTCAAGGGCAAGGCCTGGAGAAGGGGAAGCTGTGAGCTGTTAGCATCCAACCTCACAGAAGCTGGAGAATGAGAACAGCGGCCCAGTCAAGGGGATTTGGGTGGAGCAATGACAGCATCTACTGCTGGTGGTTGGGAAAGCACTAATAGGACCCATTGCCCCTTCGCCTACCAGTATAACTGCACTTTAGATGCATGGAAAATACTGACATTAGTGGGGTAAAAAGTAACATTCAATGGTTCCCCATTTATCTCCTAGATTAAATATAAAGTCTACCATCAACTTATATTTTTAGGTTTATTTCTCAAGACAAATCTAGCCTATATAAAAAGTCACCTGGAAACTTATTTCACGAATAACCTGCATGCTTTTCCTCAAACTCTTTCCTTTTTTCTGCCAAGAGTGTCCTCTCTATCCTCAGACTTGTGAAGTTCTATCCACACTTCAAGGCCCTTTCAAATGCTGATGACTTCATAAAGCCTTTCCTAATCACTCAACAGGATATAAACTTCTCCTTCTTTGAAACCTCAAAGCCCTTATTTGCTGGAGTGGGTTCCATTTTATGAATTTGAGTCATTTGATAAGTGTTATTTTCCAAATCTTTTGTGAACACTTTAGGAAGAATTGAATCTTTTCCTCTTTGCAGCATCTGTCAAATACCCTGAATAATAAAAGCACTTAATTAAGATGTGTATAATTGAATAGCTACTTCGGTAAGATTAAGTGTCCACACATGATCAAAGCATTTATTTTATATGTCTTATCAAAGCCTCACTCATTATATGCTGTGCATAAAGTATTTTCTTTGCATTAATGATCTCATTTAATTCTGTTAATTATCTCCTCCGCACAGATAAAAAACTGAAGCTCAGAGAGGTCAAGCAACTTGCCCAAAGCCACACAAGTAGGAAGTGGTAGATTGGATGGGGACTTAAGTTTCTCTACATTCAGAGCCCATACACCTAGCCTCTGTGAGGCAGTTATGACAGGGACAAACACAGCCTTGCAATCAGAAGATGCGGCTTCAAGTGCAGGCTTTGTCACTCATCTTGGGCACAACACTGAACAAACCTGGCAGAGACTGGCAAGCTGCTCACCCAACTCATTCATCACTTCTTCACCCATAAAGTCTTAGGTGACTTTGATGGTAATTACGTCACAAAGAGAAATCTTAGTCAATATCAAATGGAATGAAGGCAATCTGGGGAAAAGGATTCTATCTCTCACCTGATTAATATTACAAACCTCTCATGTCTGGGAGTGGAGGTGCTACTCACAATACTACTGAGCCACATTAAATACAAAATGTTACTGGCTCATTTAAGTCTAGAAACTCTTAGGACAATTTGACTTGGCCATGACATTTAAGCACGTGGTCAACAGGCCTGTCTCAGTGGACAGGGCAGTAGGGACAGTCTGGGCACTATTAAACTTGATGGTGAGTCACACGCAGTAGGACCACAAATCCTTTCTCAATATCTTGGAAAATTTCAAAATATGGTCCTACACCACAGAAAGTTTGAAAAACATGGTATAAAAGATGGTCACCCTAGCCATGTTATAAAGAAAAGCTAAGACTTCAAGAAATACATAGAAACTAAGAAACATCTGAAGGCGAGTGGGAGTGCGGAGGAAAGCGAGAGAATGGCCACTGCAAGCTGCAGTGAACCTTGGAAGAGTCCGAAGAGATGGGTCTTGAATGAAATTGTTGGCAAACATTGAGGGACAAGAGACAGGAGGGCATTTCTGGAAAGAGGAAGCACATAAACTAAGGCCTGGAGGGCATGTAAGATCTACAAAAGGCATGCACACTCCTTGTCCATTAAACTGACATAAGACGTCAAGAGACTGGGTTCTGCCATTTGGCAAATCATCATCAATGATAATTATTTTGGATGAAACATCACTGGAAGGTAAGAGTAGTGAGCAAGTTTTAGAAATAATAGAATATTTATATAGTCCCAAAGTATCTTCCATACACATTCTTATTAATGGCAAAGCAAACATAGTAACCCTACAGTGGAGAAACCTAGCAGGCGCCATCTCAACTAAGTGATCAAAGTTAATGTGCTGAGTCATGAAAAAAATCAACCTCGTGCACCTCTTGCTGTGATACACTGGGAAGAATACAACATCACATTTGTGTCATTCCTGCCAAAAATGCTCATGAGGACACATCAGACAAACCCCAACTGAAAAACGTTCTATGAAATACTGACTTGTATTTTTCAAAAATGTCAATATCATGAAAGACAAAGACTAAGGAACCACTGAAGATTCAAAAAAGATTGACGAGATGACAACTGAGTGCAATGTATGACCTGTGCTTTTCTTTTGCTTTAAAGGATTTTATTCGGACAATCAGTAAAGTCTGGATGAGGTCTGTACATGAGATAATGAGACTATATGGATGTTAATTTTCTGAATTTGATCTTCATACTGTGGTTAATAAACAACGTTATTTTAGGAAATACACACTGAAATACGTAAAGGGGCATCGCGTTTCAATCAGTTCAGAAAAAATACACTATGGTTAAGGATATAGATATAGATATGGATAGAGGGAGACATAGAGATAGAGACTGGCAGAGACAGAGAGGGAGGATAAGGCAAAGCGGCAAAGTTTGGAAAATCTGGGTGAACACTGCATGGGGATTCTTGCACTGTTCTTGCACTTTTCTGTGAGTACAAAATTATATCACAATTATAAAATTAGAAAAGAGAGAAGAGAAGAGAAAAGAGAAGGGAACCATTAGGTTGCAGTCCCCTCTTGGCCCGAAGTGAGTGAATAACTTTGGTCATCTCTTCACCCCTCTGGATCTCTCCCTGTCTCTTCTAGCCCTTCCAGTTGGAGGCCTCGTGGCTGGGCCTCTCTCATTCCAGATTCTCCCAGCTAACTTGTGGATTTACACCTTCTCTCGTCTTCCTGTGTCTAATGTTTCTTTCAGACTGCACCCTGATAGCTGATCTCTTTGGCTCAATCAATGCCTCTTGTGATCTGGAGAAGTGTTGGAGGATTCTGCCCAGTGTCCTGGCCTTGTCTACTTTGCCAATCCCTTATTATGTCTCTGATAGATCAAACTAATTAAAATTTATTGACAGCCTACTATGTGCCAGGCACTGTACTTTATCATCCCAATAACCTAAAAGGTAACTTCTCCAGTGAGTATAGTCCAGTCTCATCATCATCTCCATCTAAATTCCAATGGCTCCAAAGCCCTACTTCTTTGACCATAGAAATTGCAATATTTAATGGGTTGCCCTCCCCATATATTCTTGGAAAAACTCAAGGCTGCTTAGATGGAAACCATTTGGTTGTCTACTTAACCTCTACAGCCCACAGAGCTAGGATTATTGGCCTCAGGCCCTCACTGTTCCATGGGCCACTCCAAGCTGGCAGTTTCACTGCTTGGATACCATTAGAGCCAAAAATACCTGTACCTCAAAGCCCGAGATCTTATCACCCCTGAAATAAACAAAAGAATGTTCCTTTTGTGTTACATTCAGTTGCAGTGGGAGTTAGGGGCTCCCACAATCAGCTGCTCAAACTCTAGTGCTATGGCGTATATATCAAAGTTTTTTCATTGCTGGGCAGGGGACTGAATTCTAATATCAGCCACAAAACAATGTTGAAGCAACACGTCTTTGCCAACACTCAGGCCTGTTTGTTGAGACCATCTCTCCACATGAGACCACTTCCCTTGGTGAGCCTTAGCTGACCCTCTTTGCAAATTGAATTTTGTATACATCCGAGATAGAGATCATGGATATAAATGGATATGTGAAGATGTTGCCACTGACCAAAACACCTGGGGCCAGATCCTGCCCCATCAAGATACCCTGTTTTTGCCTGAAGCTCAGAGAAGTTACGAAAGGTCCTGGACAGGTTCCCACAGGTAGGGGTCAAGATTTGAACCTGGATCTGCAGCACTCTTTCCAGTCTATTGCCTTGCTTCTCTTCAAAGTGGAGCACAGCCAACAATTTGGTAAGTGGAGGCCTTCCTATTGAGGGACTATTAGCTACACTAAGGTTTACTGGGTCAGCTTAGCATTCTGGAAGTCTTCTGGGCAACTGTTCATGATGATGCTGTTGCTACTGATTTCATGCTTGGATTATCTAGGTCACTTATTTTTCTCTCTTCCTAATATCTCTTTCCTCACAAGTACTTTATTTACCCAAAAGCAGGTAATATGAAGCACGGCCCATTTTTATACAGTTCTGGAAAATGCTAGAGGGGGGTGGGAGACAAGGTTGCAATTACAGGCAATGTGGTTTTAAAGAAAGAGCGTGGGTTTAAGAATCAGACAGGCTTGGGTTTAAATCCGGGTTTGTTACTTACAATTTGAGTAAATGCTCAAAAGTTCAAGGCCCTCATCTGTAAAACAGAGATAATGTCGTTTAGCTCTCAGGGTTAAATAAAAAAACTTATTTGAAATCATTCATCCCAAAGATGGGCTCAAGGAACCTCAGTTCTTCTCACCTTGACTGACCTTTTGTGGATTATATGAGAATTTTAGCTATCTATATTTGTCTAGTCATTCCTCTTGTGGACAACCCTAACGTCAGCGTAGCAGTAGGCCTTGTTTCCATGGAGATGTATTTAAGGTAAACAAATTTGAAAAGGGGAAGCACAGACACCCATCCCTGACACCCACTCACAACCAACGCACAGCTTCAGCAGAAATGTTTCCAAAGAAATGTCTCACAGAGCTTTCGGGGAAGGCACGAAGAGCTTTCAAAGTCCTTACATGCTTTTTCATTGTACGGCTCTTGAAATGAACAATAATTCAAAACAGATAATAATGAGCTTCACACAGCAATGGATCAAAAGTAGAATGATTGAGCTCACCATTGTCTAATAAAATTAGTCTGACATGCTGTTGAATCCAAAAGGAGGGCTTTTTATTTTCTCTGTTCTGTATGTGCACATTTATTTGAAGAACTTTTAATGGACAGAATAGTACAAGATTTTCTCGACCCCTGCATGGTTTCAGCTTTAATCTAAACAACTTATTTTCTTCTGAAAGTCTGATTTTTCTTTTTTCTTTTTCTTTTGGCATCATTATTTGGTAAGTTTCAAAGGAGAATTGCTTTCTTGCGTGTGCATGGAAATATAGGCACATAAATCACACACCAAATTTACTTTACACGGAGGCATGATCCCACTGTCACTTCCTACTGAACAACACCTTCGTGGAGAAAAGGCTGCAAACCGTTTAGAAGACCAAACTACATCCAGTCAAATGACTTTCCAAAATTTCACAAAATAACTTGTCTGTCTTAAATAGCTTATTAAACACAGCAGAGATTAGATACTAAATATTTCTTAGAGCTAACTTTAAATTTCTCCTCAATCATGGCAGAAAGCAGACTACTTTATAGGGATGTAAACACTCATTTGAAAGCCTAATAACAGAGCTGTTTCCTCTACTTCCCCTCTAGCACAAGGGCCAACTTTTGATGAATGAAAATCAACTCATGTCTTATCCAGAACATCTGTCCTCAAGATGCGACACCTAAAATGATACGGCAGAAACATAAGTCACCAAAGGCAACAACTCATAAAATTACAGCTGACAATGGTACATAGTCATTGTTACACCAGCCACATAAAAAGAGAAATGGCATCTAATAAAACCTCTACTAGTCACTATTCATCTCTACTACAGGTCTTGTATTTTCCAAAGACTAACAGAAGAATTGAGTTGGCCCATACTCCGAAAGCTCAGACAGAAGATGCTGTGCTAACACAGTGGTGGAGAGAAAGATTAGCATAATGATTTTCTCAAAACCAGAATGTCTTGATGGGTGGAAAAGTTTAAGCTATCATCTCGAGATGGCTCTGTCTCAGCTAGTAGGATAGAAGGAACTACAGCCTCTATAGAGAGAAGGCCCAGCCAGGTCACTAATTATGAACATCATCACCAACTGCATCCATCGACATCATACCCAGAGCAGAGAATGAAGAGGGAACTTAAGGAATCTTTTCCTTTGTCATATAAGCAAATCTGCTCGATGAGATGTGAGAAGCCACAAAATCATAGAGTTGCTAAACATTGGAGCTGGAAAAGTTGTAGAAGAGGAAACAGCAGCTGAATGTGGTGAAATGACTTGCTCGAAGTCACAGAGAAACCACTACCACCCTTCACCACTTGTGACTTGAATGGAAATAGTCTTTTTCTGACACTGAAAAAAAAGAAAAGGGTGAGTACACTATGTATCAGCAAAAGTCACGCCATATGCAGCCAGATCATTGCCCAACAAAGGAAATGTGGATTCACAGAACTAGCTTCCTACTTCATATACTGTTTTTCCTGTAATTGGGTAACGCTGGGAGCAAACTCTGGTCAAACATTACGAAGACAAAGGGGAGCTCCCAGTTTTTAGATGTGTAAACCGTAGGCCTAATTAAGGCTTCTCAATCATTTATCAATTCGGTATTGCTTGAGGTATGCCCAACGTGGGCTAGGCATTTTGGAAAATATAGAAAAAGCATATCATATGGCCTTTTCCCTCAAGAAAAATTTGAATGACTGTAGCCTCGAGGTCATCAGAGATCAAGTGCAAATACTGAATATTGACAATGATCTTAAACGGAGTTCAGAGATGGGAGAAATCATAGGCTGTTAGACAAACAGTTAAGAATGGCTTGATTTGTCTATGGTCCCTTGAAGGCTGAGTCAGGTAGGGGAATAGGTGTGGGGGAGAACAAGCTGGGGGTATCTAAGCAGGAATAAAGTTTGCGAGGGAGGAATTAATGTGGCTCCAGAGAGTCTGGTGAAGAGACCCACCTAAGTAGCCTAGAATTTGGATTTAAGGACACAATGGAAAACAACACCGAATTCATAGGTAGAAGCACAATGAATGACTCACTAAATCATTAAACAACACAAAACGAAGCCCATGTGTAGATCCATTTCTTTGGAGATCCTTGTCACACTGCTGTGTTAAGATAAATTAAATTATAATTTTTAGATGTACACATGTCAAAATCATCAAAAGATTATATTCTTTATATTGTGACTAATATCTCAACTGCCGTACAAAACACAAAGTTAGTCTGAGCTGTATGAGAAACTGTTGAGCCTTCATATCACCACTCCCCAAGAAGAAATTGCCCAGTTAATTTTAGAAGCCATTTCTAGACTCGTAAGGCACTGACTCAATAAAATAAGGCATTGCCAACGCTATTAAATATCCAAAAAGGCATTGCCAATGCTATTAAATATCCAAATTCCTTTTTATGCCTTTGAATATTCCTTCTCTTTGACCTTGAAGGATTTCTTAAACTCATCAACTTCTTCCATCTGAAAACTTGCCTGTGGCCTTCCTTCTATTCCCTCCAATTTCTGGAGCAGGGAGGTAAACTGAGGTCCAGAGGAATTATATGAAGCCATCTAAATGGGAGACTATTTCAAGGTTAAAACATGGCACGCCCAGACGCCTGGTTTACACAAAGGCTATTTATAATAAGTCTGATCTTAAACTTGGATTTACAATGAAGTTTGAAGCAGAAAGAGCAAAATTCCAGATTGAAGAAAAATTACAGTTGGAAAAATAATTTTAAAATAAAAAACCCAAGCAAGCCTTCCAAGTAGTTACTCAATTTGGGAATTTAAGAAGATAGAGGTTTGTGTCCAAGAGGAAACTGCTTTGGGGACATAGAGGAATGGAAAGTCTTGCCTACAGCCTATTTTTGAGCCTGTCTTCAGCCATACACATATCTGAATCAAGAAAAGGCATTCCTTGATTCCAATAAGGCACATGTGAGCAGAGTTCTCTGGTCATACTATGCACAAGCTGCATACAAAAGTTTAAGGTGGTGAGAGGCTGTGGGAGGCGAGATATTAATTTGCGGCTCACTGTTGGCCCCAAATATGTGCCTTTCTTACCTGCCTGCTTATGCTTCCAAGATACGGAGCATGCGGCTCCAGGAGTTGTGTGTGTTTGGGAAGGGAGGGACAGGCAATACCATGGTCAGAAATTCTCTTCCTCTTCCCTTCTTACTTTGTCTGAAGTGGGAGGGAGCTTTGGATTCATGGTTCATAGCTGCTCGGTGTAGTCATTTGCTGTCTGGAGGTTGCTGGGTTTAACACTAGGACAGCGAACATGGGATGCATGCTGCCAGTGCTTACCTTCCCGCGGCAGACATCACTGATCAAGGAGCGCACTCTCGCTTCGGGCAGACTCGACTTCAGAATCCTTCTCAATGCGACATTCCAGGCTGCCATCACCAATTAGCCTTGGCAAGTGGCTTGAAACTAATTTGTCAGCCCCAGGGTAGAGAGAAAGAAAGAGAAAAAGAGAGAAGGAAGAAAGAGGAATGTAACTTTCCTAAGCACCAACTATGTACTAAGCAGTGGCAAACTGAGGAGGGTGGGGACGTATCACTGACACGATATAATGATAGTAAAATCAGGCTTTAATCTGCTTTAAATGGTGCTTAAATTCTCCACAGCCAACATACCCCCTACTGCTTGCACCCAGGCTGGACCTCCCGCTGTCCCCTGCGCCCTCCTCACAGCTTACTGGGACCAAGACCTACTGGGGCGTTTCCTCCCATACCACCTCCCAGAACAATCCGGTAAAAGAGCAAGGAATTGGAGTCAGAAGATCCATCCTTTTATCCCTGCTCCACCCTGAGCTGTGGGCAACCTGCATTTCAATTTCCTCCTTTGTATAATGGAAATGGGAAAGCTGTCTCTTTCCTAGAGCATTGTAATGAGGGTTAGGACTTGCGCAAGCAACTGTGAAAGGGCACAGTGCCTTTCGGAGGAATTTTTTAAATGTCAGGTTTTTCCTTAAATTACCTGCTGACTGCACTGGACTGCCCTTACCTGAATTGTAAGATCATTATAGTAATAATGAAAACGATTCATAATATACCAAATAGGGTTGTCAGATTTAGAAAAAAAAAAAATGGAATATCCAGTTAAATTGAAATTTCGGGTAAAAAAATGAATAATATTTGCAGTACAAGTATGTCTCAAATATTGCGTGGGACACACTTATACTAAACACTTCTTCATTTTTTAAAAAATTTGAAAATGAAATTTAATTTGCTGTTTCGTGTTTTTATCTGATAACACTAATGTCGAGTCTTAAGGTGTGTGGAATGGATAAAGGAGTAAACTATTCAGGGATAAAATGTCATACAGAAAAGAATATTTCTCAAAATGGATGATTTTCAAACTTTTTAAAGCCACATTCCAGAGTAAGAAACACGTATTGCATCACAATACTTGTTACGAATTAACAGAAATAAACATTTCATAAAACCTTTTCTGTGTACGTTGCAGTCTAACATTTTCTATCTTCTTCGTTCTCTCTTATTCTATTTCTTTTTAAAAAAATTCCTGATCCAGCCTCACTTCTTGATTTCCTGATCCCCTAAAGCAGAGGTCAGCAAACGATAGCCTAAGGGCCAAATCCAACCAGCCAGTTGATTCTGTATGACCTGTGAGCTAAGAATGATTTTTGCATTTTTAAATAGTTGGAAAAAAATCAAAAGGAGAATAAGATTTCATGATGCAGAAAAACTATATAAAATCAAAATTTCAGTGCCCATAAATAAACTTTGATTGGAGCCTCGTCATGCTCATTCATTTATGCATTGTCCTGTTGTCCGGAATCACTTACTTTCACACTATCATGGCAGGGTTGAGTAGTTGCGAGTGAAGAGTTGTGTGTTGAGTAGGACCCACAAAGCATAAAATACTATTTGTCTCTTTACTGAAAAAGTCGGCCTACCTACCCTATTGGGTTGCAATCTGCAGTTTGAAAAGTTCTGCTCTAAGCAGTTTGGCCTTGAAAGCATCTATTTCTATTCATGTGAGTAGGCCATTTTTTCCTAAGAATCTCAGGTCAACCTTATTCCCCTTGGTTTCTCCTAAGATAAACCCAGATGAACAGACTCTGGCCAGAGCATTTAGTTTTGGCTGCCTTTAGAGTATGAGTTAGACTCCATCAAGGCCCAGAACTTAGCAAGAGTTGAGAGGACGTCATTTAGCATTATTCCTAGTCTCTTGAGGCATCAACTGCTTCCAAGGATAGGAAGGATTATAAGGAACATGGAGAACAAAACATCAATTTCTTGACCTTGAGCCATTCAGGCTCCTGATTCTTATTACAGAGTTTAGAGCCTCCAGAGCAAAGGTTTGTGATTTGCAAGAGTTAGGTATGATCCAATCTAAAGGCCAATCCCCAAGCAATCATGACATAAAGTTCATATTATACTCAAGAGAATGGAAAGAGAGGAGGGGCTGGTTGCTCTGGCTGGCGGGGGCAGGGAGAGGGCTAGGGGATGGCACATCCCTGAGGGCTCCTTTACTTTGCCTCTCCCTAACCTTGGGGACTTTGGGTGGGGAGTAATAAATCCCCCAGATAGATAGGTACCCTGAGACCTGAGAGAATTTGTCCCTTGCTCTCTGGGATATGCCTGGAGTTGAGTGGGGCCTCTTAGGTGAACATCAGTGGTCAGCAAACCACCACCCAAAAGCCAAATTCAGAGTGCTACCAATTTTTTGTAAATAAAATTTTATTGGAACAGAGCCATGCCCACTGGTTGATAAATTGTCTGTGGCTGCTATTGTGCTCTAATGGCAGAGTTGAAGTCTTGCCTGAAATATTTAGGATCTGGCCCTTTCCAGGACATAGCTTGCCAACCCCTGTTCTCTATACTAAGCAAGAGTGAAGAAGACTGGGCAACAGGCAAAGGAAGCAGAGGGGCCTTGAGAAAGCCAGAAATCTGAAGGAGAACATCTGAATGTTTCTCTTGCTCCTCGCCACCCCTTCCTCCCCCGCCCCGCCCCCACCCCCCAAACGGGCACTTACGGCTAAACCGGGATCGGCAGATCTGAGCAAGGCTGGAAGTTAGGACAAGGAGTGTACATTTGAGATAGAGTGCTCCCTAACAACTGAGACCTGGGCAGAATGCTAAGTATGGCCATTGGCGTCCAATATGAATAGACGCCAACTGCCAAGACCAGGCCTGTATCAAGCTAAAGATGCCTGTGGACCAGAGCATCTCCTCCCCTCCTCACCGCACTGGCACCTCGTTTTCTACACTTAAACAGTCCTAAGCTCCCAGGCTCCTAGCTACAACCCCTGGAAGAAGGGAAGGGAATGAAATGTTGAATTAAATGACTAAAAGCTGAAATGTCTGAGTAAACACTAAAGTGAGTGATTTTTCTCTGGAAGTTCCTATATATTAAGTTTCCTGCCACTAGCAGACTGTGGGCTTAAACTAGAAATTAGGTTATAGAAAATGAAGAAAGTTGCATTCTGTATACACAATAGGCAAGAACAGGAAACTGACTTTGCCGCTACAGGAAATTAGAACGTCATTCACAGCAATTCAGGAGACCTCAGTAGTGTAAGTACCAATGGCTCAACTCAGGGACTCCATACGGAATTTTTTTTCCTATCTTCTTCTTCCTAGAATAAGACAATTTAAACCAGTCCAAACTTCAAGATTTCCCCCATCCTACCTTCAACCTCAGAGAAATCCTGTGCAAGTCTAAATTGTCACCAGTAGGTGGTGCTAACACAGAGAGTGCTGGTACCCCGCCTGATGACGAATTAGCCACACTAATTAAAGCTCCCCTCATTGACTCTTTCCTCAAGTCTAATTGAGCCTTGTTATTAAGTAGGCCCTGAGTGGTTTCACCTCCAGGCTAACTCGCCCTCTCCCTCCGCATGGTATAATGGAAAGAATTCCAAGTCAGGATACATGGGATATAAATTCAGGCTGTCTTACTGATTGGATGAATTGGCCAAGTCACTTAATTTCTCTAAGACTTAAGATCTTTGTTTTGAAAATATGTGAGTTGGTTTTGTTGAATTCTTGTTTTCCAGGTTTGAAAAGCAATTCGACAACCACTGTGCGAAAGAGCATTCCACCCATCGAATCGATAAATTTTAAGAAAAACTCAAGATTTCAAGAAAAAGGCACGTCGACATAGTGCTAGGGGGAATGAAAACTGGTATAAACTTTCTGGAGGGCAATCTGGTAGTGTATAGTAAAAGTCCTAAAAATGAGCCTACCCTTTGACCACCAATTCCACATCTAGGAATTAATATTAAAGAAATAAGTACGGACACGTGCAAAGACATAGCTAAAAGGATGTTCAACAAAGCAGAGCATTTTGGCTTCTCAGGGAGCTCATTTATCTTCTTTAACTAGTTTTTGAACCTTCATAGAATCCTTAGAACTACATTGCACTATAAGGCGACAAAACAGACCATTGCTTAATCATGTAATGAGAGAAAAAAGTAAAGCTTAGAATTTCTTGACTATTTTTTTGTGTGTGCCAGACCCATGCCAGAAAGTTTTATTAGTTTCTTCTTTAAATATTCTTACAATAACCCTGTGCAAAAAGTATCGTGAACTCTATTTTACAGACAGAGAATCTGAGGCTGGACAAGTTCATCTTCTTGCCTAAAGTCATGCAATGCCAGGAAAATGGAAGAAGAAATGTGCCTTCTGCTTCAAAAAGACCAAGTTCCCTGTGGACGGGAGGAAGCTTGCCCTGTAATGGAGGGAAGGGGAGGGAAATCCAGTATGTGGACTTGGATCCTGCCTGAGATTTGGATCCAGGCTCTTTTGAGCCCTTAAGGAAGAACTGTAATTTCAAAGCTTCTGCCAATCCTTTGGCTGCTAAAAATGGAAATCCAAATTGGTCTGTGGAGGCCAAGGCTTTCTTGTAGGGAAAAAAGCACTTAATTGTGCTTTTGTCGGTATAAAAAGAAATTCCATTCTAGAATAGGAAAGCTTAGAAGGGAGACCTTCATGTTCTGCGTACAGCAAAGTAAAAGAGTGAGGAGTTCTGCTGTGAATGGATTTGGGGGACCCTCTGGCGAGATGGAAGGAAGAGGCTGCTGGGACTCAGTATCGGGGAAGAAGGTCAAAATGAACCCCTGTGTAGAGCTGACGAGGGAGCAGGGCCATACTCAGCAATATGTTAGGAGCCTGAAGGTCAAAGAAGACCAGAAAGGAAATGATGAGACAAAATATGGTCCAGAGCCTTGGGGTGTGGTCACAGCCGGCACTGAGCTTAAATTTCCTTTCTGTGCACTGAAATTCCTTCAACTTCCCGGTCAAGCCAGAAAACCTCGTAGTGACATTTCCTCACGGGTGAAGGAAGGCACTGAGTCCATTTTGGAGTCGGGGACACCATTCAGATAGAGAATGATAACTGACTACCAAGACTGGGTTGGAAGCTCTGGTTATTTTATTTGCATATTTTTAAACAAAGATGACCCTGGAAAGTTGTGATAAATTCAGAGATGCATAAGTTCTTTGTAGTTGTTACGTTTCCGAGAATGAGACTTAAGCTGGTCTGCAGGACGGCTGAGACCAGGATGTCTTTTAACAGCGTTCACCTGTTGTGGGGCCTCTCCCTGACCACAAACACTTGGCCCCCGGCAGCAGGTTAGGTGATCACAGTATTAGATCATGCTTATAATGGAAAAAAGGCATCTCCTCTCCTGCTGACTAATCAGCTTGCCATTTTTATTGCATGATCAGTATCCAGAGACGGCGATTCTGAACTCTGTCAGCATCCCGGTGTGCACTGGCGTGACAGAAAGAACGGCTACATTAGCAAAGAACACAGATGGAGGGATTGGCGAACTTGCTAAGAAGGTCAAGACAGCCTGGTCCCTGCAGGCAAAGGAAAAGGCTGCTGACTCCCATCAGAACCAGAACAGCTACTATAAGAAAGTTCCCACATGCCAAACCCTCTATAGACAATGTGCATTTGCCTTTTCCTTCTTATTTTAATGCCAAAAGTATTTCACGCTCATTATCAATCCATATTAGTTTCCTGGGGCTACCATAACAAATGACCACAAATGTAGTAGCTTAAAACAGCAGAAAATTATTCTCTCACTGTTCTGGAGGTCGAAAGTCCAAAATCAAGGTTTTGGCAAAGTCACACCGCCTCCGGAGACTCTAGGGGAGAATTCTTCCTTACGTCTTCCAGCTCCTGGTGGCTTCAGGAAAATCCTTGGTGTTCCTTGCCTGGGAGCCGCATCACTTTAATAGCTGCCTCTTCACACGGCCTCCTGCTCTTCTCCCTCTGTGTGTCTTAGACAAGAAACTTGTCTTTAGATTTAGGACCCACCAGCACAGGCCAGGATGATCTCATCATTACATCTGCAATGACCCTTTTCCAAATAAAGTCACATTCAAAGGTACCAGGGATTAGGGTGCAGGCAATTCCACCCACTATAGTAACTAAGGAAAGAATTCGAAGATGGGTTTGAGGAAGGGGTATAGTTTGGGAAGACCTTGTCAATGTATTTCCCCCTTTCTATTGTCTCGTCTCTCTCCCGGCGGCCCTTCCTCATTTTTTATCTCTGGAGAGGGGAGGGCAAATACCACAAAAGTAGAATAAAAGGAGGATAAAAAGGTAAAAGGAAAAAAGCCGTATACAAGGACAGAAAGAGAAGAGGGGGCGCTCCCAGACCCAGGAGAGGCTAAGAAGGGGCCAGGGGAGGCGGAAGGCTAGAGGAAAGACTGGAGGTTCTTTCTGGATCCCCGCCCAGAAAAGGCAGACCAGTGGGGGACCCCTAGTGCCAGGGGCTCGCTGCTCCCCACTCATACAGCTCAGACAAGGGGAATCCCTTAGAGATGCCGGCGTTTAGCAGAGTGTCCAAGTGGGAAGGAGCTGCCCAAATGGCACAGAGAGGCTGATGGGAGTGTGTAGGTGCGCGGAGGGGAGGAGCGCCTCAGTTCCCACGGCCTGTCGCGCTGGCGTTTCCATGCGACTTCACGAAGGCGACGTGCAGTACTGAGGACCGGGAGAGACCTGGAAGGATGGGAACCGGGAGGCCTCGAAGTGCGAGGATCTGAATAAGAAGCGGAGGCAGGGGCCTGTGAGCTTCCGCGGTGGGAGCCCCCCAGAATCACGAAAGGAGATTATTGAGCCAGATGCCTGGGGATGCGGAAGAACCAGAAAAGGTCGCCTCCCAGGCTCACCCCCTGGGAGGCTGTCTTGGAAAGGACCCACGGCAGAGGCTGCTCCTGAAAGGAGAGGAGAACGATGAGCTTAAACTCTGAACTGACAATAAGGGAAGCTGTTCCCTTTAACTATCAAGATATGGGACTGTAGGCCGGGGAGCAAAGAGGCGTGAAGAAGCAATGGGATAATAAAGACGATGAAGAAAATTGCCTTTGTCTGTACATCGGGGCAGCAGTACAGGGCCCATCACGAACGTGCTCTTTGTAACAGTTTATCACCTTCCCTTGAGGTACCAGGCATGGTCGGTGGACTGTGCATCTTTCCTCCCCTTTCTCCGTGCTCGCAAAAACATATACACATGCACACACACACGCACACACACATGCACACACACACACACACACACATACACACATATGTTCATTTTTTTTTCAAATAATGAGGATTATGCCCACTACTTTTCTTACTTAACACTACATTATGGACAGCACATTATAGTGAATGTTGTGTGTGTGTGTGCGCGTGTGTATATATATATATGTATGTTGTGTGTATAGTGAATATGTATGTGTTTGTATGTGCATATGTATATATTCAGACATTAAATAAAATATAGACAGAGACTTTAAATTCTATAGTATGTAATGTCCACAAGTCATATCCATAATTTACTGTTTCTCCCCATCACAATCACTGTCACCCATTTTTTTTGACCATCCTAAGCAATAGATGTTTCTATAGACATCTACACTTCTTTTCTCATTTAATCCTTACAAGATCCCTCTGAGGTAAAAGTCCTTACTGAGACTCGTGGCACAGTGACAGACCTGAGCCACGTGTCCCGATGCCATAGTCTACACTCTTTTCTCTGCACCACATCGAAGCCCAGAGATGTCACTCCCCACGACTGTCCACAGTACCTGGAAACCTGCTTTCAGGGATGTATCGGTTTGCTACGGCTGCTGTAACAAATGACCAACAAACCGAGGGGCTGAAAACAGCAGACATTTATCCTCTCAGAGTTCTGGAGGCCGGAAGTCTAAAACCAAGGCACTAGCAGGTCCAGTCTCCCTCCGGAGGCTCTAGACAAGAATCTTTCCTTGCCTCCTTCTAGCTTTTGTTGCTTGCCAGCAATCCTTGGCCTTCTTTGGCTCATGGACACACTGTCCCAATCTCTGCCTCCATCACCACAAGGTGTTCTCCCTGTGCACCTCTTTGTCCAAATCTCCCTCTTTGTAGAAGAACACCAGTCACTGGATTAGGTCTGCAAAGACCCTTTCTTAAATAAGGTCACATACACAAGTTCTGAGTAGATGGGAATTTGGGCGGGCGGGCGGGAGGGTGGGGGGCAGGGGATACTATTCAACCCAGTATAAAGCAGATGTTATTTTAAGTTGAAGGAAAATTTTTTGAAAACTCATTTTCAAGTTCTAAAGTGCAAATTGCTTGTCTCTAAAGAGCCCTGACAATGTGTCCAGCACCATGTCAATGCGGGCGATGGGGAAGGCACAAAGCTGGGGCTGAGATACTGACAGAAACTTTGTGATTGACCCAGATTCTTCACTCCCTCCCGACTCAGCTCACGTCAGTCACCAATCACTGTGTTTAGGTCCCCTCTCCTCAGAATCACAAGATCACTTCCTCTTCTCCAAAAGTCAGGCCACGGATTTCCCAACTGAGCAGCAGCAAAACTCCTTCTCTGGGAGGAATTTTTTCACCCCTAGTCTTGTCCTCCTCCACACCATTCTCTAACCTTCAGCCCAGGTGATCTTTCTAAGTTTAAAGTGATGAGCTGGCAAAACCCGCTGATCGCCTTCAGGGCACAGTTCAAACCTGGTCCAGCACACCAGGTCCTCCAGGACCAGATCCTTGCTTCCCAAGGCAGCCCCGGCTCCCACCCAACCCCCAGAACCCTGTGTCCAGACATCGTTGCCATTCTCAGAACCTAGCACGTCCTCAAACGCCCCCTTGCCTTGCCGTACTCTGCTTCTGTCTGAAAACTCCTTCCTGTCCTTCTCCACATGGTATAGGGGGTTGCATAGGGAACCCAGAAAGGTAGTCTGTCTGTGTCCTAACTTTCAGAACCTCAGAATGTGACCTTATTAGGAAATAGGGTCTTTGTAGCTGTAATTAACTTAAGAATCTCAAAAAGATGTCATCCTGGATGACCTGAGTGGGTCTACGTCCAACGACAGGTGCCCTCATCGGAGAAAGGCAGAGGGAGATTTGACAGAGAGACAGGCTGAAGAGAAGGCCGTGCGAAGACAGAGGCAGAGATTAGAATGATGCAGCCTCAAGCCAAGGAAAATGCCTGGGGCCACCGGAAGCTGGAAGGGGCCAGGAAGGGTTCCCCCTACAGCCTCCAGAGGGAGTACAGCCCTGTCCACATGTAAATTTTGGGCTCCTATGAGAAAATCAATTTCTGTTGTTTTAAGTGACCCAGTTTGTGGTGATTTGTTACAGCAGTCCTAGGAAAGTGATGTACGGGGGCTGTCCTCAGAGTCTCATGGAAAGCTGACAGGTTGCTGACATCACAAGGGCACCTAGCTGAGAGGGTGAGTAGGGACTAAGTCTAGCTCACACTGGGCCTGCCGAGCTGTGTGCCCTGGATGACACTGCCTCTGTCAGAAGGGGCTCCTTCCACTTGTTCACACAAACGGGCCTGCTGGACCTGGCTGTTCTTTACAGTTCTGATCCTCAGTTGTTACTCTAGGAAGCCTTCCCTGACCCACACAGCTTCCCTCAGCCTAGTCCAGACCCTTCGCCTGCTCCAGTATCAACTGACCACACATTGACCATCTGGTCATTCTTCTGACCCCTCCTCTGTATCTTGAAAGCGAGGACTTTCTTATTCTTGTCTTTCCCCTATACCTACCTAGCACATAGTAGGTGCGTGACAGAGACTTATTGAGTGAATGGGCAGGAGCACGCAATGGGGTTTTAGTGAGCTTGAGGCAGCGAGAAGGAACAGCAGAGGGACAGGGATGGGATCCTAGTCCCAAAGGGGTGCTGAATAAAGGCAGTTTCATGCACATCGCCATTTTGCCTAAACTAGCCACCAAACAGAATCAAAAAACAGACTTAACAGAGAGCACCATCAGGACATTACCACTTTATGAATGCCGTATCTGATCTTGTTTCTTGATCCTTTCCCTAATTGAGGCATCAGTGCCTCAGGATGTTTCCACTTGGGCCAAGCACATGCTCCCCACGTCCATTGGGACCCAGTGCATTGCATTCCACACACACACACATGAGTTCATGCAAGTCCCAGGGTGCTCATCTGGTCCAGATTTGAAGGAAACTATTTAGCTGGATGGAGAAAAACACATCATGTATCAACTTAATACCAAACAGATTTTATGACATACTGAAACTGCTTTTCATAATCTACTAATATATCAGAAAAGCTAATAAACTAAAGAAAAAAAAAACACAGCTAATCATCATATGTTTGAGATCTGGACAGTGTTTGTTGGGTTTGCAGAGATGACAGAAAGACAAAAAGATGCAGGATGCTTTGGGGAAAGTTATCTAAAAGGCCCCCTGAGAAGCAATCTTGTCATAGCAAGAGGTGTATTTTGCCAATTTATGAGCATAGACAATTTTTTTCTGGCTGAAAGTCAGAGTGGACTTTTCCAGAGATGAGGAAGGACCATGGCCTGGACATTCTCATCCGTGTGAGGCACGGGCAGCTGGGGGTCCTGCCAAGGGGAGAGTCAAAGCTTGGTCCTCTCCCTTGGCAATCTGTCAGCCCACTGGTGATTTCCCTGCCCGTTGATAGTTGAGTCCCCCACAACGATCACTTAACCTGACCGCACGGCAAAATGGGGAAAATGGGGATTAAAACGATAAATTAGCTAAACAGTTTTGGCTGCTAGCAGAAAACCAGTTGTAGTTGGCATAAGAAAAATGACAATTGCAGGGAAAGATAATGGAGAGATTAAGCCAATAAAATGGAATGTTAATGCACGTGGAAAAGGCAAAGATTGGGGCAATTCAGTGTTCTCAGCAGGAGCTGCCGTTCTGAGTGATCAGTTCTGGGAGGAGAGAAGCTGATTAACCCAGTTTGGGGTGGTATGGGACTGGAGCAGGTAAGGGCTGGAGCAGGTGGCCCTCAGGCAAGGTGATCCCTGGAAGCCAGTGATTACTGGAATCAGTGCCTACTGTAAGTGCCTACCCAGGAGACATATGGTAGGGCATTAAAATTTTAATATAAGGTGTTTGCTTGCTTTCTTTAGTGCAGGATCTTCACCTGGATGTGACAGGGAATGGGAGTGGCATTTGGAAATCTGTGGAATTCTATTAGACTCTCTCGATATCTGGGGAGGGAGTGGGCAGGGAGCATTATTGGCCCTTAGAAGGCAGGGATCCAGAAAGTTCAACATCTTACAATGCCCCCAATGAGAATCACTGCATTAAAGTAATTCAGGCCATTCCTGGCTGAATCTGGATGACACTCACTCCTCATATGTGATGAGGAGAAGAAATATTACTGTTTGTGTTTGCTTTTGTTTTGAGAGAGTTTGTTGTCATTTGGGGATGTTTTTATTTTACTGCATTATGTTTTATAACACAACTAAATCATTTTGTTGGCATTGGATAAATAGACATATTTTCTAAAGTGCCAAGAAAGGAGTGAAGGATATTTTCCAGAGTAAAATCACTCTTTTAGATGCCGTACTCACATCAGGAGCTCCAGGAGAAGGCCTTCTCCTTTTGGGCTCCTATAGGAGATATTATAAAGGGTTCTCAGGGATCAGCCAAGCCTACAGGTCAAAGGCTGCACATAAAGCATAAGGAGGAATTGGGGACAAAAGACAATTGCAAAGCCTTTTCCTCTCTATTCCTGGAGAGAAGCAGAAAAGGAATCAAGTAACCCTTCATAACGATGTGACCCTTTTCAAACATAAGAGTGAAGTTAGAAGTCAGGACTGCACTGCCCGTGCAGGAAGCTCCTGGGAAATGCAAAGAATTTTTTTAAAAGAAAATTCTTAGAAAAAGGCTGTAAGAAAAAGTCCCCTGACAACCGGAGCAGCCATATTGGCAGAAGTCAAGGTGCAAACGTGATTAAGCTCATTTTATTTCTGTACAGGAAACCAGAGGGATAGCTAAGAAACAACCTCACTATTTCTGGTTCTTGGCTCAGTCTAGCTTTTAGGGAACACTCCCTTCCTCAGGCAGAGGGCTGTTTATGGCAAGGGACTCACGTGCTTTTTTATGGCTACATTTTTTTGAATCATGGTTGGCAATCAGGCATTCAGATTTGACTATTTACCTTTGGGACTTCTCTGGGTATGTGAAGAATTCCCCCATCTGTCTTGCTCACGATGTGGGCAGATAAAGAATTAGTAACAACCCATAGATATTGCCTCTATTTGGCTGGTGTTGGGAAAGAACCTTTGCAATCAGCCAAGGAGACATTCACCAGTGCTGAGAGCAAACAGAAGCATATCTGAGGATCTATCTCATTTATTTCTGCAACTGTCCCCAGGTCAGAGGGAGCGAGGATGGGAAATCCCACTGTTCAAAGGTTAAAGGCAACCTGTGACTTAAACAGAAAATTGTGAAAACTGACAAAAGAATGGAAGGTTGCACCATAAAGTTAAAAAAAAAAAAAAAGGAAGGAATTCGAGTCAACAAATATTAAGCATTAGGTGCTGTGCTGGATGACTCACCATGATAATAACAATAATAACAATAGTTCATGTTTGTAATCTTCCTTCCAGGCACTAGGCACTGTTGTAAGTATATTATATGTCTTAACTCATTTAATCTTTGTAACAAAACTGTGATGTTTATACAGATTAGTATAATCCCCACTGCAAGGATGAGAAACATATCTTGGAAGGAAGGCGATGGGTTTAGTTTAAGGCATATGGAAACATCCAACAGGAAGTAGATGGGTCTGAAACCAAGGCAGCTATGATAGCACTGGAAATGTAAATTTAGTGCTTATTGGCTACTGGCTGTCACAGCTAATTTCAAGGATGACCACCATCAATTTCTTCCCTCCCTGAATGCACACACCGCTCCCCCATGCACGGGTGGAGTTCGTTTCCCCTCTCCTTGAATCTCATCTAGATTTGTATATGTTTGGACCAATAGAATGCTGTGAAAGAGACATTCTGGGACTTTGAAGTTCAAGTCTTAAGAGGACAGGCAATTTTTAGTTAATTCCTCTTGGAACATAAGATGGAACAGATGCCATGCTATGAGGAAACCCAAACTATGAACCCCCAGAATCACGATAATGAATAGTTATTGTTGTGTTTTAATCACTGGTTTTAAATGGTTTAATATATAGCAATAGAAACAGAAATTGGTACCTCCAAGTGGAATGCTTCTACAACAAAAACCTAATATATATAACATTGGCTTTGGAATCTGGCAGCAAACGGAAGCTGGGAGGGCTTCAAAAAGATACCAAGGCTGAAAGGGCAGTGAGGACTTTGCTACTGAAGATTTGAGAATAAGGGAAGTGAGTTATGGCGTGGTAGAGTAATTGGTGAAATGTTGCCTACAGTTACATAGGAAGAGTAGGAATTTATAGCCAAGAAGTGGGGGTGAGGGGGGGGCAGGGAGGGGTGGTGGATAAAAAATTACTAAAAAGAAACATCACAGTGTTAAGGGAGGATTGTGGTTAAACTGACTTAGCAGGATTCTTGCTGAAGACAAGCCAGGGTGATCAGACATCACCTGGGGGATGGTGGAAGATGAGGAATCTGATTAGATATGGAGGGTGATCAGATATGGAGGATGGGGATTCTAGCTAAACCAACTTAGCACAGTTCTTGCTAAAACTGGACAATGCAGTTGTACTTAGAGTCTAAAAGTCAGGCCTACTTGACAAAGAGTTCAGAGAAACTTGAATAGAGTTTTGTCAATGAGAGAATCTATGTCACGTTTTCCCATCAAGAGGTAGAGTTTATTTTCTCTGGGCTGGCCTCGTGACTGCTTTGGCCAATAGGTCACGGTTGAAGGGACATCTGGGACTTTCGAATCTCCATCTAAGAGACCTGGCAGCTTCCACCTCCTTCCTTGTGGAACATAGGCACCATCTGCGAGGAAGTTTGACATCCATGAAGCTAAGACCATGTAGAAGAATACCAAGGCCCTCAAAGGTCAGCTTTAGTTAAGCTCCCAGTCAGTGGCCAACACTAATTGCCAGCCATGTGAGGCCATTTTGGAACTATGTCCCCCTCAACACCCTAGTCAATATTACAAAAAGCAGAGGAATCATCCACTTAACCCACGGAATCATGGAGATCATAATTTATTGTTGTTTTAAACCACTAACTTTCAGGTGGTTTGTTATAGCAACATGTAACCAAAACAGATAAAGATCAACACATTGAGACTGAATGAGATATCTCCAAGAAAGTATGTTAAATAATTAAACAAGAACAACTCTGGGGAGAACAATAATCTTAGATGGTTAGAAGCTGGCCCAAAAAGGACACTGAGAAGAAATGTTCGAAGAGACAGAAGGAAATCGAGAAGAAGCAACATCACAGAAAACAAGGGAGGACTACTTGAAAATGGAGGAAAAGGCTAATAGTGTCAAATGCAGCAGAAAATTCTAGAAATAAAAGGAAGGATGTGGAAAAGCGCCACCAGCTTTGGTAATGTGAAGTCATTGATGATTTTTGCCAAAGCAGCTTCAGCTGGTGGAAACAGAAGCCCAGGTACTGGGGGTACTGGGGGTTAAAGAGATTTCTAGTCAGGAAATTTTACTTAGTCATAGACAGTAAAAATGAGAGGGAACAACGGGTACAGACGTCTCTTGTAACCAAGAGTCTCAAAAGGAAATAAGAGTAATAGGACATTTAGTAAATGGGGTCACAGGGTCAAGAGAAGTGTGACACACATTTATGTTTTCCAGTCAAGCTCTAGGTTGCCTCGGATTTTACAAATGGGCGTCTTCAGACTAATGTGTGACTTCCACTGTCACGTTTGTCTGCATGTTTCTGCTTAAAAGCTGCGTGGAATCAAGCTCTTATGAAGGGTGGCATCGTGTGGTGTGAGAAGCTTTGAGCGGGGGTCCTGGCACTGTTTGCCACTGGTTATAGCAAGTCAGTTTACTGCCAGATCTCAGCTCCTCCTTCGTTGAATAAGTAGATTAGATTGGAAGACCTCGAAGGCCTTCCGGTGTGAACATTTCGCAAAGTAATTTTATTCTCAAAAATTTCTGTATGTGATTCTAACACTTTTCTTGCCATTTCCTGGAAATCTGGAGTGTGAGTCTGAGCTAAATTATCCAACGTGAGCAAAATACTTGGGACCCAATGACTTCACCTAACGCACACGCAATACTCGAATTTCTAGCCCATATCTTATGAGATGGAGTGTGGGTATAAGGTACTCGACCAAGGGTTAAGTTCCTCCTGAGCCCTCAGGGCCAGGGTCGCCTGGAGCAGATCATTTTGGGCCACAAGGTTGATGCACTGAGACATTCCTCTTGGTTACACCCAGAGCAGAGAGGCCAGTGAGCATGCCCAGGGATAAACCAGGCTATCAAGCAAAAAGGGAAGAGTCAGGGGCATTGACCAAGTACAGCTTATTCCCTAAAAGATGGGCATTCTTCAGTTTACGTGGGTTAGGGAAATGGATCTCTTGTGACTTAAAGTGTTGCAGAGTCAGGAACATACTCCAAGCCTTTCAATATCTCTCCCTCCCAAGGGTCAGCATTGTCCAGCATCTTTTTTTCATATTTAAAATCTATTGAAATATATTATTTCTGCCTTCAGTTTCTTTCTTTTCTATTTTTAATTCATACTTTCATCTTTACTCTATAGGGTGCCTTTGTTCCCAGGTACAATTAACAACAAAGCCAAAAGGTAAGTGGCCTTTGTATAGTCAGGAAATGTATTTAATTGGTATTACTAGGCTTTTTTTTTTTTTTTAGAGGAAAAAAATAAACTAGAAAGTTAAATCTTATTATATTGCTCACAACTGCCACCCCAAATCTTAATACTTTAATATCGATATTACTGGTGACAGGAGGAAAAATACGTTCGTGGCAGAAAAACAATTTCTTTTTCCCCACCGGGTTCTAAAGAGGGGTAATGACTGTGAGTGTGCAGGGTGGAAGGAGGCTTTGAAGAGCTAGCTTGTGTTGCTTAAGGACAAGGACAAAGGAAGAGACTAAGCCGTAGAGGGAGGAAATGAGAATTCTGGAGAGGCCAGAAATACTGGTACTCATCAAGCTACAGAGTCTGTCTGGGGGAGGGGAGCAGGGAGGGCAACAGAGCAGTTATTATCTGAAAAGAAACATTGCAGGAAGAACTGAGGTGCTTAATGGGGGTGTCGATTGTTGTGCCTTGTGCTGTGTGATGTAACGCTCTCCACTATTTCTCTCCTGGGCCTTCATCAGCTTTTCCCTTCGTGTGGTGGTTGAGAATATAGACTCTGGAGCCAGACACTTTGTTTCAATTCCTGGCCCCACATACGCCAATGGCTGTGCAACTTTGAATGATTCAACCTAACCTTTGCATGCTTTGATATCCTTATCTGTAAAACAAGATAATAATAGCACTTATCTCATAAAGTTCTTGTCAGAATTAAATGTGTTAATACGTGTAAAGGGCTTACCATGGGCCTTGCACATACTTTACTACTGCTTACTAATACTTTCTGAAGTCTTTTTTTTTTTTTTTTTTTTGGTTTGGGGAGGATGTGACAAAAAGCCAAGTTCTATTTTATGGTAACAAGATGAAAACAAAGACTGTTCCTAGGGACCAGTCAACATCTGATGCGTTTAGAAGAATAGTTATTACTATTGTTATTATAATTATTTCGGACCTCCCTCTTAATATGCATCCATGCTTTATTACCTTTGCATGTATATCCATTCATTATTCTTTCATTCAAGGAATCGTTATTTCTTCATTTATTCAACAAATATTTATTGAGTACTTACTACTTTCTACATGTCAAGTGTTGTTCCAGGTCCTGGAAAATAATACAGTCAAGATCCCTGTTCCTAGGGTATTTATATTCTCCAGGAGAAGGTAGCCCACCACCATGATGACAAATTAAACAAAGAAGATAATTTCTAATAGTGATATCTGCTATGAGGACAATCAGACAGGATTGTGAGATTGACTCAAAGACTTGAAACAGACTTAGGGAGAGTCACTCCTTTAGACAGAATGGTCAAGGAAGATCTTTCTGAAGACATAACATTTGAGCTGAGAAGTGAACAATATAGAAGAGGCGGCCATGTGAAAATATTGGGATGAATGTCCCCAATAAGGGAGGAAATGTTAACAGACTTGGTGTGTTTAAGTGACCAAAGGGAAACCACTGAGCTAGAGCCCACTGAGTGAGGACAAGAGTAGAAGGACATGAGGCCAGAGAGGTGGACAAGAGCTACATCTGCCAGGGCCCCAGGCATCTTGGAAGGGAAGTAATTGTTTTATTCTAAGTGCAATGGGAAGCCACTGAAGGGTTTCAGGCAGAGGAGTAATGGAATCTAATTTACTATGTGCAAGTAGATACTAAGTTAACACCTATTATGTGCAGGATACAGTACGGTAGCCTTGGTGGAGGGTATCAAGATGGATTGGAAAAAAGTTTGACTATATTGGCTGCTGTGTAGAGAATGGATTGTGGAGGCATAAGAGAGGAAACAGGAAGTCCATGTAGGAGGACTCTAGAGAGGAGAAAAGTAGGTGCTTGGACTGGGGTAGTAGCTGGAGAAAAGTGTAGAGATTTTGACTGTTATTTTGGAGATAGAGCCAAAAGATCCTTTTAATGTCTTGCTAATAGATGTTGGCAGAGGCAAAAGAGGAATAGGGGAATTAATGACAACAAATAATACAGACTTTCCAGAATTAGTTCAGAAAAGTTACAAAATGAACAAGCAATACAACAAACAGTAATAACACTGAACCTCAGGAATGGGGAGAATCTGATTTCTGGAATTGCTACATTATCTTATTTACGATGTCCAGTTTCAACAAAAAATTACAAGACATGCAAACAAACAAGAAAGTGTGGCCTTTACACAAGGAAAAAGCAGTCAGTTGAAATAATCTCTGCAGAAGCACGGGTATTAGACTTACTAGACCAAGACTTGAAATCAACTATTTTAAATATTTTCAAAGAACCGAAAGAAACCATGTCTAAAGAACTAAAGAAATGTATAAGAAGAATGACTCTTCAAATAGAGAATATCAGTAAAGTGGCAGATATAAAAATATGCTCTAAGTCCTTCATATTTATAAAGAATTTCAATAAACATATCAAATATTGTCATGGCTTTCAGAATCATAACCAAGCAGGTTTAGTGATGCACTGTTTTACTATTCCTTATGAGTTTGAATGCTACATTGAAGCTGTTTCTCTTTCATGTATCTCTGTTAATCCTCCCTTTTTTTCTCTCTATATTAGTTATCTATTATTACATAATGAATTATCCCATGCCTCATGGCTAAAAACAACAAATATTTATTATCTCACAGACTATGAGGGTGATGAATCTGGGTAAGGCTGAAGGGAGAGCTACAAACTCAGGGTCTCTCACAGAACTGCAGTCAAAGTTGAAGTTGCAGTCATCGAAGAAGTCACTTCTAAGCTCACTCACATGATGATTGGCAGGCCACAGGTCCTTGCTGGCTGTTGGCTAGAGATATCAGCTCCTTGCCTCTTAGACCTCTCCATAGGGCTGCTCTAGGAAAAGCTTACTTATCCTAGACTGAGGGATCTAAAGAGCGAATGAGAGTGATTGTGCCCCAAGGGAAGCCACAGTCTTTTTATAATCTAATATTTACATAATAACATCCTATCAGTTCTACCATATTCTGTTTGTTGGAAGTGAGTTAGTAAGTCCAATCCTCACTCAAGGAATGAGATTACACAAGGGCATAAATATCAGGAAGTCACCTACCACCTGACCTTCACTACTTTTGGTGGGCTGGACCATCCTTAGTAGCAAAAAAATCAAGAACATTATAACAGTAACAAATCACCATGATTGCTGATAGTCCAAGCAAATTTAATAAAGTCATGAGAGGAATCATTTCTGGTGTCCTCCATGTAAGACCACCATTGGAAAAAGTGAGGCCATGTGTATTCACCCACGTTTGTCAAATTTATACTCCCTGTCACCAAGTCAGCAAGAAACGTACCAGCTCTGCATTACTCAGGATGTTTCCAAGTCCACAGTCTCAAGCCAAATTATTTGCATTTGCACTATAAAATCCTCATAATCGCATCCTTTGTTCAGTGCACAAATCTTCCTAAATACCTCAGAAAACCTTTCCCAAAGTGATGTTACTTTTCCTCCTCTAATTAAAGCCTCTTTCATTTGCATGTGACTTTTCTCATGACAAAATCATTCACACAGAGGAGGCAGCACCAAGAATGCTCCATCTAGCTCAACTCTAACTGTGTTCTTGGCTCATCATACTCTTGCAAGCAAAAGAATGTAAACATTTAACAGCCTCCCCCTCCTCTCTCCTCTCCTCTCCCACAGTGTCTTGCTGTTTGGTACAAGTTCCTGTGAATTCATTAACTTTACACATCCTATGTTCATAATCTAAACTTTGTGTATTTTCCTTCTCTAATGAAACATTTCTCTTCTGATTAATAGTTCCCAAAACTCAGCCTGTTGACATCTTCTTCTCTGGAATGGATACCTTCAAAAACGTAGGTTTCCAGCTTAGGTCAAAATATCACCAGATCCAATAAAAGTCATAAAAGAGCAATGAAATAGTATTGGGTTAAACCAGATAACTTGAGAATTTTCCTCATTTATGTCCTGAATTTCCATGATACCACTGCCCTATTCCCCAGTACCAACTTAATTGACAGTGTTAGACTTTACTAGACCATGATAATTAGAATTAACTTGTAAATGGCCAAACCTTTTTTTTTTTTCTGTGATCTAAAGCAGTTCTCCACTCAGAAACTCTAAAAACTGATGACTATAACCCAGATAAAATTCTATTCTCTTGTTCTGCATCCCACCTAAATCATCATTTCTCAACAGCTGAACTGAAGAATCGCCAACTTTTTGATCCTGGTGTTCCATATTTGTTAAATTGTATTTTCATGATTTCAAAAAGTTTGAGATCCCCTACCTAAAATTGCCTTCTCATGCTTCTACAAAAACTACTATGGGCTTCCAGAAAGATTAGTATGCTCGGGTCGTTTGAATCCCAATACCCCACTTACTACCTTAGTTAAGTAACTTGACCTCTCTGTATAATGTGGTTAATAATTCTTAGCCCTGAGAGCTTTATAGATGTGTATGAGATATCACTGATTTAACAACTGTTGATTGAATACCTCCCGAGTAGAAGGCACAAGGACGTCAGCTCTGCAGGATACAAAGATGAGTTAGATAAAGATAATGACCTTAAGAAGTTTAGAGTATAGAATAGGAGATTAAAATCAGTAACTATGATTCAGTAGAAAATCATAAAACACTGTCAACCAGATCCCAGGGCAAATGTCACCTCCAAGAAGCTTTCCTGAGCACACCATTGAATGTGGTCCTCATTGACTCTTTGCCACTTGTTTTATTTTCTTACAGCAATTTTATTATCTAACTTTGGCATTGTTATTTACAGATCTTGGTCAGTCTCTTCTGTGAACATGTGAGAACAGCGGCTTCTTCTGTCCTATTCATCACTATAAAACAATGCTCCACAAATACCTGTGGACAAGCCAACGAAAGACTAAAAATTAGAAGCTAAAAGAATGCAGAAATGAGAAATTATTTCTATGTGTAAGAGTACTTGGTAAAGCACTAACAATTTTCCCAACAGTAAAATTCTGGTCTGTGAGTTTTATGTCATTTCTGGTGAAGTGTGAGGGAGATATTCTCCATCAAGAATAAGCCTGAGGACTGAGCTTGGGGATAAGACATCATTGAATAAGGCTGGAGGACAAAGAGAAGCCTATCTTCCAACCATCCCCCAGAAGAAACAAGCCCTAATTCTCACCCTAGGTGTGGAATGACTGATTTATGTCATCTTCCTAGAAAACAAGAAAGAAAAATCAATTCTATCAGGTGAAGCAGCTTTTTCATATTGTTCCTAGTGAGTTATTTAACACAATTTGATTTCAAACATGTCTATGCTATATGTGAACAAATATGTAAACTTATATTTAAGAACCTTTAGTCTTTAGAGGATGCTTTAAAACTAATGTATGAAGTACCTAAATAAGATAACTGCCTTTCAAAATAGGGGAAAAAAAAAAAAAAAGAATCTTGCGAACACTCTAAGGTAACTTGATTAGACAGAGTTTAAACAACCCAGGAAATATTCATGCCTTGTCTGAAAAGACTATAACTAAATGTCTAATAAAAATAAAATGACCTTTAATTTCCACCATTTCTTCTCTTGCTTACTGTCTTTATAAGATTAAAATACAATGCAAGTTTTTACAACCTCATTATAGTTAAATCGCATTTACTAACGATTGCCTCCTTCATGAAAATAATGTTTCATTCAATAACCGCAAGTGTCAAAATAATTTACGCAGGACTCCTCGATTTCCATATTGCTAGATGCTCACTACACTGGACTCAACTATTTGAGTTGGCAACCTCAACGAAACTTCTTTCTACCGAATGACAATGGAAGGGTAACACTTCCTTTCACTATTCTCCCAGAGCGGAAAAAAAATAAAGAACTTGACACCTGTGTGTTTCAGCATGGGAGATGAATTCTGAGGTAGTTTAAAAATGAATTCAGTCTTGATGTTTGATATAAATCAGGGACCTGATTAATAGGTCTCAGTTGTTGAAATTCCTCTGGAGCAGGGGTGATAGCAGACATTGAGCGTCTCTCCAGAAAGAGAGCTAGAATGTATAAAATTCCTACTGCACACTAAGTAACCACACGTGCTGTGGTTACTTAGTGTGCAGTAGGAATTTTATAATCTAGTGCCAAAAACATCTAAAAACTATGTATTATTTAGTACCACGTGTCTTACACTGTTCTCTGGGGATTCGGTGGTGTGAAAAAGTGAGAACCTACACTCAAAGGCCATATATTTAATTTTCACAACAATCTTTTGAGAGGAATGATTTCTATTCCCATTTTATGTACAGTGTAGTCTCCAACGTAGATTTAAGCTATGTTCATCCTGCTGTGCCCAGCAGAGTAAGCCATCGGATGTCTGCCTTCATGCAGGGGCGAGGCACTTCATGAGAGAAAACTCACACTAAGAGAAGTTGAGCACAATAATCTGACCCAGTTACAAACCCCATGTTGAAAGGATAAGTAAAATATCGTGTTTGCCTTTGATATCCTTGAACCCACTCGTAAGAGTAGACGTCTGCATCCTAAGAAGATAAACAGATATAAAAACAAAACAGAACAAAGAACCATTTCTCTAAAAACTGTGTGTGCCCGTGGGCCATAAGCAGTAAACTTTGGTGCTACCCGTCCTTGGCCCAGACTCGAAAGTCTTCTACCTGACGTCTATTCTCCTTTCTTCTCTCCTAACACAATTCCAATTTTGTCCAGTTATTCACTTTTCCACCTTAAAGAAGAAGCTTCCTTTGGGGAAACTGGCCCCCCTCCCACTCTGATGGGAGGCTTGAGAGACATTGAAGTCACCTCTTCCTCCTTGCTATTGATTGGTTGAAAAGTGAGCAGGGAGGATTCGATCCAGCTTTGCTAGGGTCTTGTGGGGAATTCTCTCGCATTTCTTTAGGAGAATATCCGGAAGCAACTGTTGTGGTGGGCATGTTCTGGAACCACTTCGGTTCTTTTGTTACCAAATTCAAACGAAGCCAAAACATAGAGTAGAACAAAGCCAAGAGAATCGTAAGAAGAGCAAAGCCCCCTGAAAAATGCTTTGGCAGAAACTATCTCTCCCGAATTTATTCTCCTCCTCTTCCATGTGTTAGAGCTCCCATTATAGCTGGGCACATGGCCATCCGAGATAAAGACATCTTCTCTTTGCGGTTTGGCGTATCGTGTGATTAAGCTCTGGCTGATGATTTCTAAGCAGACATGTCATTTGATGGCTTCTAGGAACCTCCCTTACAAGACTGCGGGTTCATGGGCATCTTTCTCATCCTTTCCTTCTTCCTACTGCAGGGAGCGTGAGTGTGAGGACTGGACCTCTAGCCACCATCATGGACTATGACAGGAATGCTTACTCCTTCAGAAAATGACAGAGCGGTGAGCTGGCAGGAACCTGGAAGATGAAAGTTTGTCCAGATTTTGCTGAGCACAGTTGTGACGGAAGCCCTGGCCCTCCTGTCTCTGGCCTCGTATGTGTGTAAGAGCAACAAAGCTCACTGAAGCCACTTTTAGTTTGGGTCTCAGTTTCTCTTTACCTGATCTTCACTGTTTCACAGGCCTTCTTACCTTTGGACTTCTACCTTATTGTCTCACAGACAATAACTTCCACTTGTTTTATCCAGATGGGGTTGAGTTTTCTATTAATCTGCAACCAAAAACATCTTAAGTAATACGTGGAGTGACGTGGCCTCATCACCGCTTGACTACAAACTATCTCATAGCTTTGGAACCTTGAGGCATGCCGTGGATTGATGGCTGCCCGTGGCTGAATGTGGTGTTAGAGAGGTGGTGTCCAGCAAGAGACATTAGTGCCCAATGGTAGCCAGAGATGGATGACGCCCATCAGAAAGGGAAAAATGGAAGAGAAGGGAGTGCTCCACATGGCAGTCCACACGATAGCTAAGTGGATTCATCCTAGAATTAATGCAAGACAACCCCAGGACTCTCAAATATTTGAGGAATATTCCATTGCCTAGGTGGAAAAAGAATTACTAGAATCTGCTTTCTGACGCTTAAGTGGAGCCTTTTGACCCAAAGTTTGATGAGAATAGAAAAAGTTGAACTACGTATAGATGAGGAAATAAGCTCAGAAAAATTAAATAACTTGCCCAAGTACATGAAACTAGTTCCACAATTTGAATTAATGCCAAATCCTTATAAAGGGACATTTCAGTGCCATGTTTTTTCCCTAATATTAGCTACTGCCTCCCTGTAAACAAATGCATCCTTGTTTTTTGCCAAGGATTTCCTGATATTGAATGAAGAACTAAATCATATTTACAGTTAATAACAGCCACGAACTCAAGATAACCGAATACTTATCAGGAATATTGGTACCTGGAAGTTCCCTTCTAAATATAAGTTCTATGATCCAATCTCTAATTATTATTATAAAATAAACTATATTTTTGAGACTCAATTTGTATAATTTTAAATAATGCACATATCCCTCCCATAATCTTAAAGATTTAATTTAGTATTGAAATAATTCAAATAATTTTCATCGTTGGATTGTTCAGTTGTTAAAAATTGTCTTTCCAGTTTGAACCAGTCAGCCTCAGCTTTGGAACACGTGCAAATTAATAAACCTGGCAGAGAGAAAAGACAGATATTTTTCCAAGGATTAGCCAGAAAATGTGTGATATTTTTTTTCCCTGCAGGCTGTTGGCTTACCAATTGCAAATAGTAAATCTCAAGAGATGCAGAAGCTCAATTTGAATAAACAAGAAAATATTTGGATGCTTATCAAAACTCTGGCAAAACTAGGCCAGAAATGGACCCGATTTTCTGGTGAGGTTTCCAGTATTTCCTGTTTCCAGTAGGACTGGACTATCTTGGGAAGAGTCTACTAACAACTGGAACCAGCTGGACATAACTGGAGAACACTCAAAGACTGGAAGGAAAAAGAGAGAGAGAGAGAGAAAAGATAGTGCATGCTGTTTCATGCTACAAGAGAGATGGAAATAATTAAAACATGACGCTGAAAATGAAGTATCTACTATTTGACTTGTCGCTTCTTTTATTTCCCTAGGAGAGAAAAATCTGCAGGGTTTTATTCTCTCTGCTTTCAGTACTGTTCTAGAAAAGAGATCTACCTGGTGGACTCACACAAACAAACCTGTGTCATGGCTTAGTGCCATGGCTTAGTGCCATGGGGCGAAGGAGGTTATTTATCTACCTTTAGCCATTACTAAGTTACTGTGAATCCGTAAGTTGGAAGAGGCTACAATGCAATCTATGATAAATAATGGTCTGATAATGAGTCATCCTTCCTTGAGCCAAATAGGACTATCCTCAGTCCTTCCAAAGAGGTGGGCAATAAATCTACCTGGAGAAAGAAATTCCTAAGGACCATTGAAGAGCAAGGATCAAAACACGATATCCCTTCCAACTTCCCTCTGTTGTCCCTGACGGTACAGAAGGGGTCAGAAAGCTGAAGAGTACTTCCCACACTTCCTTGCATCCAGAACTCTGGGTATCATTTGGAATCATTAATTGGCATCACTCGTGCAAGATTTGAGGTGGAGAGTGGGACAGGTGCTACACTTTTGCTTGTGCTATTGCTACAGGCAACCACCACCATGGCAGAAATAGTAGGATCCCAGTAACCAGTGGCCAGCTTTGCATGAGTCTAGTGGCAGGGGTGCTAGCCATTCATTTAGCAGGTAGAGATTCTAGAGCTGGCCGATATCAGGGGCCCACTGATTGTGGCATATTCTTGATGGTGTTAGTGCCCTGACTGTGTGCCCTGACTGTATTGGCTTTTTGATTGTGGCAGTGGTGGGTGGTTCTGGAACAAGTAGCTCTAGCAGCAGCTTCCAAATTGGGTGAGCAGCTTCATAATTATGGAAGATTTAGCAATAGTTTGGTGTCTCTGTTCTGCAGTATGGCTTTGAGAGTTGCTCCTATGAATTCAACCTTCTCAATAATTCTGTAAGCCACTTAATACTCCTTAATAAATCTCTTTGTTTTAAAATGACTAGAGTGTGGTCTGTTTTCTGTAGTGGATGTACCTCCTCCAGAAGCTGCATTTACAGAAATCCCAACTTCCTCCCAGTTTTTGCATATGGATCTAAGATAAACCAAATGAGGAGTGAGGGCGGGGTAGAAAGCAGAAAGGGTGTTTCCAGGAGCTGATTAGCCTAGGGAGATTTTTACCCAGGAAACCATTTCTGAATTGATGAGTTGTGAAGGAGAGAGAAAATCAGAAGCCAGGAATTAGAGCCAAGTTCAGAACAGAACAGAAATTAAATTCCACATTAAATAGGAGTGGTTGAGATGAAGATGATGAGCCGAAAAGTCTGTAGCCAAGAAAGCTGAGTGTGGAATAAGGAGGGAGATGCAACTCTAAGCAGCCCCAAGTTTTTCAGATTGTTGTGGTCAGTTGGTCCTTAAGAATTAGAAATTGGCTCAAAAACCCATCCTACACACCCCAGTAAATCCAGCTTTCCTCCCAACACACCAAAGTGCCTTGGAAAGAAGCTTTGACTCATGTTTCTTCTAATCACCTCAGGTTCCTGCTTCCACCGTTTTCTTCACCTCTGTTTCATGTCCCACCCTCCAGAGGAGCTTCACCATTCTCCAGGGTGTTGCTCTTCAAACCCTTCACTTCCCAAAGTGCTACCAGTCCCAGACAGTGTGCAGCAGACTTCACTCAAGGGTGAGGATATTACATCACCACTCACTACAGAAAAACCACAAATTAAAATGAGAGTCCCTTTCTTAAAAGTTCTGTGGCCTATTTGGCCCTCAAAGAATTCTCTTTGGTCTTTCTTCCACGTGGGTTCCTGCTTCATCCTGCAATGTAGTCAAGATCCTCCTCTTCCTGCCAGAAAATTCTTATTTATTTCTTCTGTTCAGCAGTTTAGATTTTTGTCCGCTTCCTTATCCAGCCTGGCCTGCCCAGATGGTCCTTTCTCTAGGCAAACTAGCCCATTGAGACAGCTTGTCTCCTGACAGCTACTCTGCCACCAGCTCTTAAATCAGGGTAGAGGGTGGATTTGAAGACAAAGTAGAGAGGGTTTACATGAAGCAAAGTCCCAGAGGAGAGATGAGTGATGACATCCAGGCTCTGATGGAAGGAGTGATTCACCTTGAACCCCTCCCATTGTGATGGGAGGAAAGCAGCGGGGGCAGGCAATGGCAGAGGGGGCAGAAGAAAAAAGACGGTTCCTGATCTCATTTCTGTAAGGCTGGGAAGCCAGTGGGCAGGTCCTTTTTCCCTTTGACTCAGCCTTGGTGCATCCCATGGTGGTAGAACATAGTGGTTAAAAGTCTGCATGCAGCACCAGGCCGCCTGAATATAAATCCTCGCTCCACGACTTACCAGCTACGTGGCTTTCAGACCAGTTTGCCTGACTCCCTGAATTTGTAAAATGGGGGTAACAATAGCACCTATCTTGTAGAGCTAATGGGAGTACCAAGTGAGAAAATTTATGATGTGCAGAGAAAAGTGACTGAAATATCTTCGTGCACAATAAAAGCCAGCTGTTACCATGGGAAGAGGAGTGCTCTCATAAAGGAACCAGACTGGGAGGGACCCACCTAAGACCCAGTACAAATCAGCTGGGCAGTAGAGTAAGATTAAGGGGCAGAACTCCCATCCGGCTATGTAAAAGCTCGTGACACTGCACAAGCTGCTTAACCTGTCTGAGCCTTGGTTTCCTCATCCATAAAGTAGGGGAACTATACTTACCTCATGGGGCTCTTCTGAAGATAAAGGACACTACACTAACAGTTACTATAAAGAGGACAGCACGGTGGCACCATTGAGTCCCTCCTTATCCAGGAAGTTGCCTCCATGGCCAGGCTGATCTCTCTCATTCTTGGTCTTCCACAACCAACCGTTGAGGATTAAAAGCATCAGCAGTTATAAGTTGTGAATGTCTCTCTGGCCTTCCTCTTTTTTCTACTGAATTTCCTTCTGCATTCTCAATTGATTTTATGAAAAAAAAAAATATCAAATTGAATAAAATAAAACTGAAGCAACAATAAATATACTTTCATAATAATAATGCTTATAATCAGCTGACTAAATAAACCAGACTTGCCAGAAGGCAGACACGGCACAAGCTGCTTAACCTGTCTGCTTAACCCGTTCTTAGCTATAGACAACAGCACCCCTTCCAGGCAGTGTAAGCAGAGGGGGTTTAGTAGAGGGCATAAGTGACTCACAGAACCTTTGGAACAAGTTTTAAGTCCGGTCCCCTGGGAACAAGTCTCATACCCGACCCTAGGGAGAGAGATGCTGCTGGGCCTCTGCTGACTCCAGAACTGAGCTGCACCTGCTGTCGCCCATGTCAGAGCATGGAAGCCATGGCCTCTAGTTAAACTGTGTAAGTTTAAGGTGTACAATGTTTTGATCTGAAGGCAGACAATCCATTTTATTCTTTCTCTCCTTGCCCATTCAGTGTGCTTCTTGGCCCTCTTCTATAGTCTGGGGTGAGATCTCAGGTGTGGTCTCATAGCTTTCCCCATCATTCTTAGATACTAAAAAGTCCTCGGGTTATTTTCAACCATTAAAGAGACCAATACAATGTAATATTTAAGCAATCAAAACTGCAGGCTTTCACAACTTGGATGAGCCTTGAAGACATTATGCTAAGTGGAATAAGTTGGCAGAGAAAGACAAATACTGTATGACCTCACTTATATGTGGAATCTAGAAAGCCAAACTCAGGCATATAGAGGGTAGAATAGTGGTAACCAGGGGTTGTGGGATGGAAGGAAATGGAGAGATATTGGTCAAAGTGTATAAACTACCAGTATCAGATGAACAAGTTTGGGGATCTAATGTACAGATGGTGACTATAGCTAATAAGACTGTATTATATACTTGAATGCTACTAAGAGAACAGATCTTAAATGTTCTCACCACAAAAAAGAAACGGTAACTACGCGACTGGATGGAAGTGGTAGCTAATACTACAGTGATAATCATTTTGCAGTTTATAAATGCATCAAATCAAAACATTGTACACCTTAAACTTACACAGTTTAACTAGAGGCCATGGCTTCCATGCTCTGACATGGGCGACAGCAGGTGCAGCTCAGTTCTGGAGTCAGCAGAGGCCCAGCAGCATCTCTCTCCCTAGGGTCGGGTATGAGACTTGTTCCCGGGGGACCAGACTTAAAACTTGTTCCAAAGGTTCTGTGAGTCACTTATGCCCTCTACTAAGCCCCCTCTGCTTACACTGCCTGGAAGGGGTACTATTGTCTATAGCTAAGCGTTCTTTAGCTAAGAACACTCACCAACATAAGATCCTCTAAAGGCTGCTGGTCCAGCTCCCTTTGAAGATAACCCCAGGCCAGTTTCCTCTTGGGGCCCCAGCCCCGAGTTCACCATTGCTAACAATGCAGCTTGCTCAGATGCCACCACCTGTCCTCACTCTGCTGTGAGAGAGGAGGTGATAAGCCCAGCCTCTGGCCTTCAGACTCTTCTTGTGAGAGTCAGACACCAGTCCCTGTACCCCTGAACTCCAGGAGACACTTACTCACCTTGCAAGCAGCTCTCCAAAAGTTGGCTTAAGGTGAAAGAAATGCATTTTCCCCCCCACACTCATGTAGCGGATGCAGAAATGCCCAGAACCATGGCAATGAGCCCCGTGGAATTCTTTCTCTCCGCTGGCCTCCTCACCTCTCCTTTCTCTTCTGCAGCCCAGGCATGGCTCTTGAGCTAAAGCTAACAGAACAAGCTTGGTAATTTTCTAGTATGCTCTGCACAGGGGTCTGGCCTCTTGCTTCTGATGAGATTGTACTGGACAACTATTGTACTGTGCTCAGTTTGGGGGCTTCTGAAAAACTCTAGAATAGAGAGAGTCCCTTTTAAATATCCTGTTAAAAATAAACGGGCATAACAAACTAAATTTTTCTAAAGAAAACCATACCAAAATTAACATTTAGTTCAAGATTCCAAATTTTCATCACATTCTTATTCAATAACATTAATCAATGCAACATTTCCGGTTTGTGCTATCAGCACTGAAAACGCACATCCTCTCATGCTGACAGGCTCTAACAGACTGACTCATGGGGTGGCATCAGCAGGCTGCACTGAGCTGAAAGGCTGTCAGACCAATAAATGGGCAGGGATGATGTCAGAAGAGCATCCTATCATCGTTACAGGCAGCTCGTCTTCATTACATAAAATGCCAAGTATGCTGTGAAAAGGTAGAAAAAGAAACCCTTCCCTGATCTTAATCCGTGTGTAAGCCAAGTCTCACAGGGAGCACTGGCCTGCGAGAAATAGGTCACACAGTGTTTCTGTAACTTTTTTCTTGTCTGTTAGTGCAGGGCCCTTAGCCTTCTCCATCTTCAAATTTCCCCTCAGCAGCTTCTGGGCATCCATTGGAGGTATCTGGTATCTACTCATGAGACTGTCCTCTCAGCTACCCTGGACATAACCGTTTTTCTTTTCTATAGCCCTGGATTCCTCGAAAGAACTACAGCAGGAGCTTCTCGTGTTCATGAAGTTACATCAAACAGATGACAAAGATATGATCAAGCCACACAGTGTTCCATAAAGCCACTGTTTGACTGACCTCATGCTGTTCTCAAGGCCACCACCCCCTGTGGCTGCTGCCACTGAAATCACAGGCTACCAAAGTTGCCCCAAATAGCCCAAAGTGGCACCAAAGTATTCCACCTTCTCTGTCCCTAGGGAAAGCCCTCTTTCTCTCCTGGGGCAGCACTCTGCAATGTGGGACCCAACCCTAACGTGACTTGGGCTCCTAGGTCTCTCACAACGGCCTCAACTGATAAACTACTGTTGAGTGAGACTCGCGTGTGTCTCTGTGGCTGAACCAGAAGGAAATCTGAGAGACAGGCCCTGGTACGCAGGCTGCTAGACTTTATCTCCAAGACACCCACTGGGGACCATGTGAAGGACCTAGATTCCCTTCTCTGAGGATGAGCTCTGTCCTGGGAGGTGCCTAGAGAATGCACGACAAAGGTACCTTCGTACAAGCCCAGGCCTAGGCATGCGCTATGGTGAAAATAGCTTCAGTTCTGAGAACATTGACATCCCACAGATTGAAAGCTGCAACCATTTTTTTCAGAGAAAAAGCATTATTTTTTCAGAGGAAACGTCAAACAGTCAAAATTAACTTTTGAATTTGCAACACCCACTAAATATTAATGAAGACAGAAAAGTTGATTTCTTGAAGTGGAGAACTGCTAACATTTCTCTACAGAACATGCTCATCTTCCAAAATGGAGAGAGCCATCAGAAAATTTTCCCTCAGCACTCCTGCCCACATCACTACATTATTCCCCATCTTCTCAAACATCTTCCATGATCACAAACAGTGTATTCAGATTCCTGTAGCCTATCCATCTTGCTCTGGTGTTTCTGGCCCCGGATATCTCACTATACCTCCCGCTGGGATCCCACATTCTGATAATTTTCCCCAATATTATTTGAGCTCTTACTATACCTAACAAGATCAGACCCCTCTACATTCTATACTCTGTAATATATAATATGAAATATTATAACATATGCTGGCCAAGTTGGGAACACACAATTAAACTCAGTATTGCACACATGTACTGATCACCTACTTTGCTAGGTGACAAGCATCAAATAACAGAGTTGAACCGGACTGACTTCACAGTTATAAGAAGAGTAATGACTGGTATTATTGTGAAGTAATAACAACCCAATACACATAAAACACTCATAAAAGTGCCAAGTGTTATTAACATTTATAATAATTTTTAGGGAAGACAGACATGGACCTAACCACCTATGATATAATAAAATAAATTATTTAGCTAGTAGTAAACATAAAAACAGCTATACTAAAAAAAAAAAAATCCTTATTTGAGCCAAATCTATGTTTACAGCTAAGATTTAAATATACATTCATCCACATATATTTACTGATTGCCTACAATATGCCAGACACCGTGCTGGATGTGGAAGATAAAGTGATAAGTAGGACTCATAGGGACTCAGCCCTACCCTTAAAAGACTGACTGTTTAGTTGATGGTTAGACAGGCCTGAAGAATTAGAGACACCACATTAGGGTCTACCACATGTCTATTTGTGTGAAGATCCTTCAGCATTACTCATTCAATAGATAGGGCATAGATTATTGTTCAATCTATTGTTCGGTTACTCCCCAGCCATCTGTGGCCAAGTGGGTGAGATCATGTGGTACAATACATGGCTGCCACCTCCTCCCCTGGGCTGTAGGCAGGGCTGTCCTCTAGTATAGTGGGTAGACTGGGCTCACAGGTTGACTTTGTTTAATACCAGCAGGCAGATATGGAAGAATAGTCAAGGTTGTAGGGCAATGTGGCCAAGGTACAGGGAACAGAGTCCATATACAAGAGAAGAGATGGAGTAATTGATTGGTCCACTTTTATAACACTGGGTCTCCTGACCTTTTTATGTTCTCCAATTTCCGCTGTTGCTTAAGTCGATTCATGCATTTTGCTTAAGGGAAGGTCAAAATAAGCTCTTAACCTTACTTACCTCCGAAAATTTCCTCTTAAATTTCCAACTCCCAAGAAAAAGTTACTCCTTTATCCCGACTTCTGCCCGCAGCACGACCATGGACCCCATCTCCCACTCTCGAAAACTTGACACTGTCTTCGACACTGCTCTTTCCTTGCCCCCTTCATGAAGTCAATTGCCAATTGACTTAATGAGTAATCAAAAGAGTAATCAAAAAACACAACTTTTGGAGTCTTTCAGAACCGAGTAAAATTCTAGCTCTCGCACTCACTAACCTGATCTGTAACAGGTTACTACATGGACCCGAGTCTCAGTCTCGTGACCCCAAAATAAGACTAATAACACCCAACATCGTTGTTGAGTGAAATAAAATATTGTAAGAAAATCCCCTAGCACAAGGCTTCACGGAGGGAGTGAACTCTCAGTAACCGTAAGCTCTCATTTGCTACCTTGACAGCCATTTCACACATCTATTGTCTCATCTTGTTTTCTCTGACACGCCCTAGTGTGACAATCATAACCTCCCTGTCTTCCATTGTTTCCTTCTTCAACCCAGTATATACCCAGCTGTCAGAGACTTTAGCTCGGCATTTAAATTTTCAGGTGTAGCCTCCCTTCCTCCCTTCTTCCCTCCCTATGAAAGCCCTTGACCTACTCAAACTGAGTGAGTCACCAGTCACCCCCTAACTTTCCATGTCAGTGCTTTTCTTCACACTGTTCTGCCCATCGAGAAGACACTATCCTCCTCGTTCCTTTCTACTGAAATTCTATCCATTCTCCAACACTCTATTTTATTTTCACCTCACCCGTGAAGCTTTTCTGAATCACCAAGTTTAAATCAACTTTCTCGCTGAGTTTCCACAGACCGCACATATGGTATAGGTTACCTTCTGCGTTACAGTGGCATTATCAGTGTAACAGCCTCAACTGGCACAAAGCAGAGATGAAATAAAAATATCCAAGTACTGGACATGGTATGAAGCTTTAAAATGCCTATGAGTTACATAAACCCTTTTCTTCATAGCTTATATATAAGATACCATGTTCTGAATAATAAGACCCAACCCCTTGGCTATAAAGGATTGAATAGGGCTTTGTGTCTGAGCCAAAGGCATTTGTTTTATAGGCAGTTTCTCCTTCCAGGAAAGTTTGAATTTGAGCTACATAGAAAGAGAATTGTTGGAAGAACCAGCATTTGAGAGGACCTAAGAAGCTACTAGAGGTGCCAATAAGCAGACATCATGAGACAGAAGCCGTGGAGCAAGAAGCATAAGCTCGAGCAGAAAGTAGTCGATGCAGACTTAGTTTAGTAAAAGCATTGAAAGGAAAGCTGAGTCACCCGGGAAATGAACCACTGGAGCTGCTGCTGGACCTGAAATGGTGTGATGTCCTGAGCAAACTTCCAGATTTCCACGGGGCCGATGTTGACTTCCTCTGCTTTCTCACGAGCTAAGCACCTTTACAGTAAACCCTCATCGCTTTGCGCAAGTGGGTAAATATTCGTTCTTAATAGTCTAGAAGAGTCTTCTGTAGTAGACCCAGACATGAAATAGCTCTCTCTGTGCTCTGTCTTCTCTTCAACAACAGATTCGGTCTTCTCTGTCTTGCCCCATAGCACATTAGTGAAACGCATAAATGCTTATGGTCTTTCATGTTGTCCAGACAGCAAACATCTTGAGTTCTGAGACCCGATTGCCTTCATCCTGACTTTGGCACCTTATTGCTTGATACCATCTTGTTTGAAAGTTCTACCTCATGCCCTTCTCTCCTAATAGCCACATGTCAACTTCTTAAACCAACAGGTTACTCAGGCACATTATCTTAACTTTGTAGATAAGCCGGTTGAGGCATAGACAGATTGAAGCCCGGCAAGGGTACTGTGGTTTAGAAGCAAGAATGTAATTTAGGATTTCTGAGATGCCCCAGCTATTATTCTCCCCTGGTCCCTATGTGATTAGACTGGCATGAATGAACACATGAATTTAAAAAGAAAAGAAAAGAAAAGAAAAGAAACCATCTACCATCTTCAAAAGTGGGTAGCAACTGAAGCAGCAATTTAACATAATGATTAACTTCCTCCTGGGAGCCCTTGCAAAACCTACAGAAAATGGTAGTTTCCAAACCCTTACCTGAGGCGTCAGGCTCCACGGGCACGAGCAAAGATTTAATCCAGTTACAGCATGGACCTGAAGCCAGCTGGCCACCCTACTTTTTTCCCTCTGAATTTTACTTCGTCAACAAATTTTCTCTTGCCGAATTCTCCTCTGTGTCAATAACTTGAGGGCCAAGTTGGCAGAGACAAATTTGCACCCAAATAATTGAAAGCCCAGAGTGGAACCAACTAGCAGGAAAGAGAATTTATCCTCAAAACAATCACGAGAGAACAAACTCATCATCCCCATTTTAGAGAAGAGTAAACTGAGTTTCCAAAAAAAAAAAAAACCACTAAATAAGTTATCATGTCCACTCAAGAAGCAGAAGATTGGAGACTCAAATCCACATTACTAACTTCTTATACCACCTTTTGTCTACTGCTGCATGATTCTGCCTTCTTTCATCCTGCTATTTATAGGAAGTCGGATGTTGTCTACATTTCATTTTCAACCGGACATTTAGACTCTGTAAACTATAGTCTTTGCTAAAAGGGAAAAAAAGAACTATTCACAGTTCACATAGGCTTTGTGATGTGCTGAGCTTAGTATTGCAATTTAAGCAATAATCAATTGGCATCCAACCAGATAACAGAGATGCACTTTAGCATCCAAAGAAATTTAATGTCACACACCCAGAAGGAACCAAAATCACACATAAGAACTCGAAATTGCCTGGAGTGAGCATTTATTTGTTTTTTGTTTTGTTCTGTTTTAATCTCCTGTGTTCCCTTTTCCTTTTTAGGTAATAAAACCACTCTTTTCTAAGAAAAATGTTGAGCTTCATTACCTGGCTGATCAAATCACTCCCTTCTAAACACAGTGATTTGTTCAGGCATAAACTTTGAGTCAAGCAGGCCAATCGGAATTGTCTCTAAAATTTGATATGCGGACACATTTATCGATTATTAGCCAGAAGGATGCAAGCTCCAGCCTTCCAGCAACATATTTTCAGGGCACAAAGAGTCCATTTAGGGAACAGATTATTAGAGATAAGCAGAGCCAAGAGATGAAGAGAAAGAGCCAATAAATTATTCCCATTAAGTCAAATTTTGGCTACAAGAAATCAAAATTGTCCTACCAGATATAATATCAGATCCAGTATTTTTATAAGAGCTGGCAAGTGGTTCAAATGTTTCTGGCAGGAAAGAGAATGACAATAAAAACGGTTCATATAGGGTGGAATCGAGAGTAAATTCACCCATTTCGTGCAGAGATTTTTTGGAGAAAGATTGAGTGATCAAATGACAGAAACATAAGGAGATAGTAAAATATTCTGAGGTAACCATCATTAATATTTTGGTATAAATATGAATTTATAGATTATAGCAGGGGCTGACAAATTTTTGCTATAAAGATTCAGATAGTAAATATTTTAGCTTTGTGTGTCCTATGGTCTCTATTACAACCTGCCATTGTATCCATAGACAATATAAAAATGAGTGGGTATGGCTGTTTTTCCAATACAACTGTATCTGCAAAAAACAGGTAGTTGGCCAGATTTGGCCTGCAAGCCATAGTCTACTGACCCTTAGGATATAGGATCAGCTGCTTTAACAGAGACTCAAAATTACTGTGACATAAATAAACTAGAAATGCATTTCTTTCTCAGGAACAGTTTGGGCATAAACAGTAAAGGATGCTACAGTAACATCGATGTGTCAGAGACCCGGACTTATTCTATCTTGTCGCTCTGCCACTCCTAGGATGTTGCCCTTATGTGCACGATCTGAGATGACTCTATGGGGACAGGGGAACTTTCCTCTTTTCCTCTTAGTTCTTCTGGCTGGTTAGATAATTAAAATGACATAAGGCAGATTAACAGGAGAAAATCAAGTGTTAATACGTGAACATGGGGAATCTACGTAAGCATAAAAATTCCAAAGACAGTAAGGCGAATGGAGATATAGATGCCATGCCGGATGAAGGAGGAGGAAGTAGGGGCTAGGACTTCAAAGTGAAGTAAGGCAACGTCTGAAGAAATTAAAGAGTTAATGTTCAGCAAACAAATGCTTGCTGGGTTATTTTGAAACAATATAAATAACCCTTGCTGGGTTATTTTGAAACAGAGAGGACTTGCTCAGTGGGCAGGGCTAGGTGCCTCCACGTCTGTCACACACTAGTTTATTTTACACTATAGTTATCAACGATGATACCTCCAGGAGCGAGTCTCCTTTAGGCAGTAGGGGTGGGGGAGGAGGTCAGAGAATTTTCCTGAGAATTTCATTTCTTAAAAATAATCGGTTTAAAATAATATTGAAAAGAGGTATATTTTGGGGGGCAAACTCTTCTCCCCATCGACTTACTATCTTGTCCACAATCCAGCCAACAGGAAGGGAGGGAAAGGGGAAAAGGAAAAGCACATCCCTGCCCTTTAAGGTAAGGGCACCAGCCAGGAATCGTTCCCATCACCCCGACTCACAGTCCATCGGCAAGAATTCAGTCATATGACCATATATAGCTGTAAAGGAGGCTGGGAAATGTAAGCTATAATCTAGGCAGCTAGCTGAAAATTCAGGTTGACTGATTTACTTTTTTTACTGTAAAAATGGGGAAAACAGATATTAGGAGACAACTAGCTGCCTGTGCCACAGTTTCCTCCTGTCCTTTAACGCATATATGCACGCGAGGACAGTCTTCTCACGCCCCTTGTCCCCACCCCACAGGCTGGGAAGAAACCCAGGAAAGAAGGGACTGGGGCAGCTGCCTTCACTGTCAAATAATAGAATAGGTTTCGTAATCTAACCCAGAGTTAGGAGGTGGATAAGTGTCCTTTAAGGATAGTAAACGTTATATTATTAGAGGTGACATGACTACTTTATTTAAAACTTGAGATTTTTCAGCAGGAGACTAGTTTTAGCAGTGAAGGATATGTGTGTTTTTTGTTTAGATACTTGAAACAAAGTCAAGTGTCATTAGGACTGAAAAATACTCCTGACCCTTCTTTCTGTCTCGGGAATCCATGTTCTAATCTGTCCACCAGCAGGAGGAATGGTGACCTAGACTGCGTCTTTGACTTACAAGCAGGTTCCAGGAGCTGGAAAACTATAAGATAAAAAAGAGGATCTGAGACTTGGTGAATTCTGAGAGAAGCACAGTATGTCCTAGAAAACGGGGTGGAGTGAGCGAGCCAGGACTTAGTTTGGGAGGAAAGAGTTAAGGAGAGAGAATAAAGAAAGAGAAAGGAGAGGGAGCATGGGGGTAAGACAGAGCATCTGTGAGGGGCACAGTCTGGAGCCCCACGTGGCACATCCTGAGGTCTGGGCAGTGCGCGCCCATCACCCACTCTGGTGGGAAGGGGAGTGAGCCAGCCTAGAATCACAGTTGATTTTCTACACCCCCAACTCAGGAAAGTTTTAATATATCCTTGCAACGACATCTGAGTAAAAGGCTGCTTAAATCCCCCTGCAAGACAGATTTTCATATGATGGCTTTAGAGAAGAAAGCCAAAGTGGTGTCTGGAACTGGGGGAAACAGTCCCTCTTTTTTAGTTACCAGAAGGCACCCTTTTGGTGGGTTATAGAGTGACTGAGGATTGCACTCATGACGCAATACAACTAGAGGGGCGGGAAGACAGAAGTCCACATGCCTGGGCCCAGTGCATGGATGGAGACATACTTGTCCTCTGTGATGTGTCTATCACACACAGTACACATAAATATAGATGGAGAGCGAGAGAGAGACAGAGAGAGACCACTGCTTGTATGCCCCAGTCACACTTCTAGATTTTAAAGCCCCTAGGAACCGGTGGTTTATGTATTCATCTTTGCATTCCTGAAGGATCACAAGCACTACCTTTTCTATATGTGTTGATGCCTTGAATGAAAGATCTTCGAATCTGCGATTTATTTAAAAAAAAACCAAAAAACCATCTATTAAGCACCTATTGAATGCCAAGCACCAGTCATCTGAGATACAAAAATGAAAACTCATAGTCCCCGCCTTAAAAACTTTTAGCCTATGAGGAAAATAGACACTGAAGTGGACATCTGCTGTTTTTTGGCTTCTATCCCTCAACCCCAACTTCCTCTTAGTAAATCACTCCTTCTTTTGGGAAATTCCCCATACTGTGTGTTTGGGATGGGTAGTACTGTCTCACAACACAGAAGCCGAAGTTGCTAGATGCTCCTTATCCTCTTTCTTTTCCATTTCTGGTACAGCCACAGGGTGGGCACAGGGTAGGTCCAGCCAGTCAGTTGCTCTCTGGGACATGAAATCTTGGTAGTGTTATAAGTACCTGGGTATGACTGGAGGTTATAGTCACTATGATGTTGGTGGCTGATCCTCTGGTTCTTGCCCATTTTCTAACTCCAGTCTTCATAGTCTTTCGTTGATTTTGAGAACCCCTAATATCATTCCAGTGTTTATTTTTTTTTCTTAAGATTTCTAGAGTTGGTTTCGATGGCCAACAACCAAATTCCTTGCTGATGCAGAAATGCCATTTTTTTTAAATACAAAGATGAGAAGCCTATCCCAACCATCTAGAATAAGTGAAGAGTTTATTGTAGGAACACAGTGAGCAGTATGGAAAGTGGAGATGCCTAAATTTAAGGCCACATGTCATCAAGCTTCTTGAAGCTTGAGCTTTAAGAACAGTTCTGGGTCTCATCAATCATCGAATATACAGCTTTGGTCCATGCGCTAAAGAAATATACAAGAGTAAACTGCTAAGCAAAATATTGTAGTTCGTGATAAAAATTATGAAAGAATGAAGATGTATTTACTAGAGATCCAAAATGATTCTAAGACCTTTAGCCCAGGAGCTACTATCCCCAATGTCAGCTTTTCCGGACCTACCACCAAGGGAACCCTGGACTCCCTGAAACATATCTTTCTCCACCTTACAGCCCATGTCTCATAACTTAAGTTTTTACATCACCGTTTCTGCAGTGTCACAGGTGAAGTCCTCTTGGAAGTAGACCCTGAAATGGAGATCAGCAGGTCAGAGGTTTATGCTCTTAGGGTTCCCACCTGTGGAAAGGGAAAGAAGTTGACAGAACTGAGTGGTGAGAGTAGGTGAGTCACAGTACAGTCTTGACCTGTGTGACTGACTTGTCTTGGTTTGCCTGAGACTTTCCAGGTTTTAGCCCTGAAAGACTTCGGTCCCTGGAACTCTCTCTATCCCGGGCAAACCAGGAAGGTTGGTCACCCTTGTATCGATGAAGGCCTTGGCCAACTACACAGGGCACGCTGAAGATGAGATGGCCCTTCAAAAGTTTCCCAAGAGATTGATCCTGCTTTTTGTGTCATCAGATATGGGATTCCCCGGGGAAGGGAGCATGATCTCGGGTAGGGACTAGGGAGGACTTGTCAATAGAGACAATTCCAAAGAGAGCTGACAACTGAAGGCTGTCTGCTGGCAGCACTCCCAGCAGCAGGGAAAATAAATCCTTCATTCCTGCATGGGACCTGGGCAGCATATCACAGCATCGACTACATCAGGTTTTCTGTATGTCATGACCTTTCAGCCTCAGTTCCTGCTGCTCGTTCCTGGAGTCTTTCCCAATTCAGATCCCTGGCAGTGAGAATCTGACCTGACCTGGCCCAAATCACAGGTCGTAAACCATCTGGAGACTGGCTCCCCTTGTCCACTCAGCTATGGTTGGAAGCAGGATCATACTATAGAAATGTACCTTTTGAGACTTATCCCTCTGACAAGGTCTGTGGCAGGGCTGGAGGAAATCCTGTTGGTGGGCATCCTAAACGGCATGACTGTATACCCATAAACAATCGTAATGTATGCTATACTAGATGGGGCACGTGAGATGTGAGGACAGTTGATCCTTGAACGATATGGGGGTTGGGGGCACCAACCCCTACACAGACAAAAACCCACATAGAACTTTGACTGCCTCAAAACTTCACCAGAAACCTTACTGATAACATAAACAGTTGATTAACACATATTATGTATGGATTATATACTGTATTCTTACAATAAAGTAAGCTAGAGAAAATAAAATGTTATTAAGACAATCGTAAGGATGATAAAATACATTCGCAATATTTAGTGAAAAAAAAAATCCATATGTAAGTAGACTCATGCACTTCAAATCTATGTTGTTTAAGGATCAACTGTAGAGAAGATGGAGCATTTAAGTACCTAGTGGATGAAATATATATTTATGCAGTTTGTGTGCTGTGCAAAACACTTAGGTCTGCCTAGTAAAGCCCAGAAAGTTTCCCCACGGACTCGAATTAGGACTTGACAGATGAGCTAGAAGTCGGGTTACTTCCAGCAGGTAGGCAGAGGAGGACAGTGCACGCAGAGAGAGCCGCAGGTGTGCAGGCACTAAGGCGTCGGAGGCACTCGAGGAGCCCTGAAGGGGTCGGCCTTCCAGCCACCCCTGTACTCACCGCCTCTTAACCGGGTGCCTGGGAGACATTTCTGGCAGCTGCTCAGAGGGAAGCATGTCACCCATTGAATCATCCAGGGCACTCCCTGTTCCTACCTTTCGCGAGCCGGTGCCAGAGGTTTCTCCGGGCCAAGTCATACCCCACCCTGATCCTGTTTGACTCGTATGCTCTGCCAGGATCACGGCAGCGGGTGGCGTAACCTGGGCCCCTGCTGTTCCTGGGACAACAGCAGCGAACTCCGGCCCCTCCTCACACCGTTAGGCCCCCACTGGTGTCAGCTGGGCCTGGTGGGGGGTGGGGGTGGGGCAGCAGGTGTGTTTAGTCGCCAGCTTGGCTCTGGAAGGCCGCTTTGCTGTTTCCATTTCAGCACTAAGCATGGAAGGATTCCCGGGGCGAGGTGTCGAGGTTCCATCCATGGTTTCCGGAGGTGCTAAAGCTTGCTAACTTTTAAAGCGTCACACAAGTACAGTATCACCACTCAGTGAGTTCGCAAGATCTTAGCTAACAGTGACTGAGCACTTATTATATGCCGAACAGTCGTCTGCAGGAATTATTTCATATAGCCCTCGTAATAATCCTGTAAGATAAACACTGTCCTCCTGTTTCTCACATGAGGAACTAGAAGGACAGCTCTGCCTGAAGTCACGCATCTTGTGAGTCTGGCCCAGGCATCCTCTTCATCTCGATCACCTCATTAACCTGTATTATGGCGCTTTAACTGAAATCTTATGAGACAATGTCTGAAAATATGCTGATTTATTAGCATGATGTTCTCTCCATTCATCTTCATATTAGTCCAAGGAGGGAATCAAGGTGAGTGTTGTTTTCCCATTTCGCAGATGAGGAAATGGAGGCTCAGAGAAAAGAAAATGAATTAACAGCCAGTGGGTGGCTGGATTGGGACCTCGAATAAGTGTGCTGTTTCCCAGTCTATAATGTTGTGAGCCATTTCTAAGGGGCCTAAGAATATTTGCATATGAAAATATGTAATGAATATTCATACCCTAAAAGTACCTCAGAGTGACCACACGTTTGTTTTGTGCTTACATTTAATGTAGTGGGTATTTCCTAAAGTATAAACGGGAAAACGGGAGTAAAGTCGCCGTGGAAAGAGGTCGGAGCTGGAAGTCAGGACTCCTGGGTTCTAGTCTTTGCTTCATCACGAATGCTGGTGACTTTGATTAAGTAATTTACCTTTTGGGACCTCATTTTTCTCTTCTGAAAATCTGAGAGGTTGGGTTTTAATGAACTTACTGTCCTGACTCTTAGACATGTGATGATGATATCGTAGGACTAGGTTGCCTAGAAACACTCAAATCAACAGAGTCCCAGAATGGAGCTACTGAGGGACCGGCACGTGTATGGTGGCACCAGGCCGTTCACTCACAGGTGTGCCTCACCTGGCCTCGAAATGATCTGCTGGCATGGAGGATTTCTACCTTAGTATCACATGAAATTTTTTTCTTTGACATTGGAGGCAGAGGAAGCATCTTAAAAGAATCAAAGCAAATCTAAACGTACACCTTCTTGCACAGGTAAGTCAGGCCCCACATACCACACCTCAGTAGATACAATATAGGGGTCAAGGGCCTGCTGCCCATCCTCCTTTTTAGGGAGTGGTTAAATCTCCTAACTACGAGTAATTGGAGGTAAAAATCCCCGTTGGTCTGTTTTTGTGTCATCCTCCTAATTCGACGACATACTTGTCCACCTGGGTTTGTCGGCTGCTTCTATTGGTAGGGACATCTCTAGACATTCTAGAAGCGGGCTGGCTGAAGCCGTTCCTCAGGCTTTCCCTGCCTGGACCCAATCCTTACTTTTCAAGTTTAAGGTTTCCGCCGGAGCAGCAGCTGCAGTAAGTCCCGCTAATGTTCTTGTTCCTTTTCTCACCAGTTTTATCTCTCTTTTCACACTCGTGTACCCCATTATACTCCCCGCAGTTGACTAGTGCTTCTTTTTAAAAATTTTGTTTGTTTATTTTAATTAGTTTCAAGAATACAGTACATTGGTTAGACATTTATATAGTTTATAAAACAATCCCCCTAATTGCTCCTTCTCTCCTCTGGTTTTCCACGTAGCCAATATATTAATGCTGACTGCATTCCCTATGCCATGCTCCCTGTCCCCGTGACCTTCTATCCACTACTAATTTGTACTTCTTTAACCCTTCACCCCATTCTCCCAGCCCTCCAACCCCCCTCCCCTCTAAGTAGACTAGTGTTTCTTAAACTTGGATGATGTTGTATTCCTTTTATCAGAAGAAAAAAATTCTGGTGGCTTCCACACAACCCCCATTCTGCTAGGATTGACTTGTTATTTTTCTTTTTATATCGTCTTAATATGTGCAAATATAAAAATAGGTTTTAAAACTTCCTTAGGTTTGCAGCTTTCGTGTGATATATAAGGCCGAAACAACCTTACAAGTACAAACAAGACCACAAAATCTTAACTAACGATATTAATTTACTGTGGCAGATGATGCTGTTTTAAATTGCTGAGATTAAATTTCTGCACAGGATGTGACTGTGATATGGACTCTTTTGAGTTTGTCACGCGTATGCCATCGTGTGCCATACACACAGTGAAGACTCCATTCTCTCATCCTTCCTGCCATCCGAACCACTGCCAGGTCTTCATTTGCTCATCACGCCGACTGGCCTTTGCTTACCATACATACATCATTTACGTATTTCTAAATAAAAGTCGTATATATTTAAGGTGTTCAACATGACGATTCGATGTGCACATACACAGTGAAATGATTACTACAGTCAAACTAATTCACAGATCTTCCTTTCACCTACCTACCAATTTTTGTCTGTGATGAGAGCATCTTAAATCTACCCTCATAGCCGATTTCCAGTATTCAATACGGTAACATTGGCGACAGTCATCATGCTGTATGCCACACGTCTAGACTTATTCATCCTGCGTAAGTCTAACTTCGTACTCTTTGACCAACATTTCCCCATTTCCCATACCTCCCCACCTTGGTGACACTACTCCCTCTCTGCTTCTATGGATTTGGCTTTTTTAGATTCCACCCAAAAGTGAGACCATGCAGTTTTGTTTTCTGCGTGTGGCTTATTTCACTTAGCATCATTCCTTCTTCATGTTGTTGTAAATGGCAGGATCTCTTTTTTTAAGGCCGAACAATTTTCTATTGTATATATATATACACATACCACAATTTCTTTATCCATTAAGGGACATTTAGGTTGTTTCTGTGTCTTGGCTATTGTGAATAATGCTGCAATAAACATGAAAACACAGATATCTCTTTGAGGTACTCATTTCACTTTTTTTTGGATATGTACTCAGAGGAGGGATTGCTGGATCATATGATAGTTCTATTTTTAGTTTTTTTGAAGAAACGTCTCTGTTTTCCATAATGGCTACAGCAATTTACCATCCCACCAACAGTGTACAAGGGCTCCTTTTTCTCCACATTGTCACCAATACTTGGTATCTTTTTTTTTTTTTTTTTAGATAATAGCCATCCTAACATGTGTGAGGTGATGTCTCCTCGTTTTTGATTTGCGTTTCCCTGATGATTAATGATATTGAGCACCTTTTCATACACCTATTGGCCATTTGTATGTCTTCTTTGAAAAATTGTCTGTTCAAGTCCTTTGTCCATTTTTTAATCAGGTCATTTGTTTGTTTTTGCTATTGAGCTGTATGAGCTTGTCAGATATACGGTTGGCAAATATTCTCTCCTAATTTGTAGGTTGCCTATTCATTTTGCTGATTCTTTGCTGTGCAAAAGCTTTTTGTTTGATGTAGTCCTACTTATTTTTGCTTTTGTTGTCTGGGCTTTTGGTGTCGTATTCAGAAAATCACTGCAAAGATCAGTGTCGAGGAGCTTCTTCCTTATATTTTCTTATGGTTTTAGGTTTAGTCTTTAACCCATTTTGAGTTGATTTTTGTGGATGGTGAAAGATAAATGTCTAATTTCATTCTTTTGCATATAGATATCCAGTTTTCTCAGCATCATTTATTAAATAGACTTTCCTTTTCCCATTACATATTATTGTCATCCTTGTCAAAAATTAATTGACTGTATATGCTTAGATTTATTTCTGGGTTCTCTATTCTGTTCATTGGTCTATATGTCTGTACCATACAGCATTATTTACACATTAAAACTTTCTGTTGTTTTCTCATTCGCCTGCAATAATTTAGGTTTAGTGCCATTGCGATAAAGACACAAATACAAGCATCGGAAGTTTGTGGCACTACCAGGTTAGTAGGCAATAAGGTGGCCAACATGTTTTTCAAACTGGGTTACAACCTTATAGTGGGTCATGAAATAAATGTAGTGAGTTGCAAGAAGCACTTTTTAAAAAAGGATCTAGAAGCGAGAAAATATCAAAGAGTAACACATGGTGTTAGAATAAGTATTGTATATAGAAAATTGTTTTACACATATGCACGTGACAGATCCAAGGAGATGCTAGCATGACCTCTAGAATAGATCCCTGCAAGGTGACTAATGCCTCCCGTCAATATCAGGTCCTAATCCTTGGACCCTATAATGTTACTTTATAATGAAAAAGGGTCTTTGCAGATGTGATTAATAAAGGACCTTGAGGTGAGCAGATTACCCTGGATTATCTGCGTGGACCACACTTGTGCAATCACAAATGTTCTCATAAGAGAAGGGCAGAGGGAGGTTTGACACAGAAGCACAGCCATGTGGATGCCTTGGTTTTGACCTGGTGAAACTGATTTCAGACCTCTGGTATCCAGAACAGTAAGAGAATAAATTTCTGCTATTTTAAACCACCCAGTTCGTGATGACCTGTTACAGCAGTCGCAGGAAATGACTACGCTCCCCGTCTCCTCTCACCTCTGCTGGTCGTTGCATCCTGGGGCGGTTGAAGGGGGCGTACCTCAGAGGCGTCAAGACAGGGAGGTGGCAGTGGTGACACTTAGGAGGCTCAGAGTTGTTTACCAATTGGCTTGGAGGATGTCCCTATTTTCACAACTGGTGCAGCTGCACTAGATGGGCTACTCATCAGCACTATTTGTGTGAGCATGAATATCAGTGTATGGAAACTGGGTCACCATGCAAAACGGGTTCCTTCTGTGGGTGGATGCCAGAGAGGGGGAGAGAGGAGGAGAAGCGGAGGGAGGGAGAGGGAGAGAGGAGGAGAGGGAGAGATGGAAAGCCACTAATCCAGATGACCCAGAATATGTTTAGACTAACTTTTTTTTTTTCAGGTTGATATCATTATAAAAACATAAAATTAAAATATCCTCATAGAGAATCTGTAGAATCCCAAGATTCATCTGCGGGTACTCAGGGACTCTTGGACCCCATTTTGAGAAACTCAATAAGATCAACTTCCCTCTAGCATCAGGCACGTATTAATTTTTTATATCTTGTGTACCTTGAGCCTAATTGGTGTGGGCTCATCCACCCACAGGCTATGCCCAGCTACACTTTCTTCTTAAACTGCTCTTGGCACCTGCTCTCCAATGTGGCACTTTCGCATGGGCCACCTGCCCAGTAGAGCCGGTCTGAGGCCTCTGGAAGGCCCGCCCTTGGCTACTCAGGCTGGGAGCCACTCTGACTATCTGCCCTCACCCTCACCTCCTCCTCTCTCAGCCTCGGGGCTTCATCGTCTTTTTGTTCCAGTGAGCCCCTGACTGCTTCCTGTCTGGAATTTCAGAGGACTGACTTATCAGAGCCCCATGTTCTTAGAAGCAAAGATTTTAAGCAAAATACTACTTTAAAAACAAAACAAAACAAAAATTCTGTCTCTGAGGTATGACAAACTTCTTTCTCTGGGGCCTAATTTCTGCTTCTCCTTGATTCTCAAACTGCTGTCCCTTAAACCCCAGCCCTGATAAAAGAAGGGGCAAAGCCCTTACCTGACAAGCAAAAACTGCGTTTGCACCCCAAACACCCTTATCTCACCTGAAAAGCCCATTTCTGCTCTCCTGAGTGCTCTCTGTCCTGCCCCATTGTAGGCAGATTTACTATTATTCTTATTGGTAATTCTGTCTTCCTTTGTGGCAGAAAAGCTTTGAGCAACCAGTACATGGAGTTCCAATCCCTGTGGCGCCCTGAACCTCTCACCTCTTTCCCACCCCAGGTTACCACTGAGCTCGGTTCCACCGTTGAGACACCAGAGGTGCTCACCTCAGGTCAAACTTTCCTCTGCACGACCTGGGTGTCTTGTCTGGCCAAACTATTTCCTTACGCATTCACCAACCAAACCTGAGTCACAAACATCGCCAGAGCTGTATAGCCCTTTACATACTATATTCATGTACATCTGACTATCTGATCCTCACCATATCTGTGGGCATTGGTTATGTTTGCATCATCTCATTTTGCAAATGAAAAATCTGGGGCTCAGCATTCAAGAAACCCGTTACCCTGTGCTATTCATCTTGGTAAGTGGCAATGTTGGCTTCGGACACCCCATCTTCTGGCTCTAGATCTGATCCAATTTCCACTCCACCTCTTTGCCTTATCCTCTTGGTATGGTGAAGCTAAAACGAAATGAAGAGAGAAGAGAATTCTCTTCCCAATTCCTCCGACAGGGGCTATCAGCCTGAGTTACTCAGTCTTCCTTACCCTGAAGTTGAATGAGTTTATATATTAGCCTTATCCTTATGAGCAGCATAGATGAAAACCTACCTGGTATAGTTTGAGGGTCCCCAGGGAAGGCCCTCCCTCACCCTAAAACCTGACAAGGCGGCTGACATCAAAACTCCACTATTAGAGTCCATTCTTTGAGTGTCAAAGCAATGGGGGTAGCACAGTGTTGGAATCAGATACATCAGGATTCCAAATGCGACTCCACAACTTAGCTGTCTGGCAGAAAGGGTGAGGGCATTCTCTAGCGTCTCTAAAAGGGCACCAGTCCCATTCATGAGGGCTCTACACTCATGCCCTAGTCACCCCCCAGAAGCCTCACCTCCAAACGCCATCGTATTAGGATTATGTTTCCACATAGGAATTTTGGGAGGGGGACACAAACATTCAGTCTATACAGTCCTCTTTGGCAGAAACCTAAGAGGCCCTGCAGGGTACTTAAGAAGGAGGAACTGAATTCAGCTGCAAGGAGGGAACCTCGGCATAGTAAGGGCTCATGGCATCCTGACCTTCATGGCTTAGACACCAAGGCTGCATGAGCATCTGGTAGAGAAGCGCTTTGGTCAAGCTAGGGGACCCAAGGATGTCGGCCCAGGTGTGGTGAGTGTCTCCCCTCCGGGGCCATACCTGGCAGCTCTGCTTGGGGAGGAAGGTCAGATATGGACCCAGCTTCACATCCAGGAAGCTGCAAGGATTCCTTCTTTCCCCAGGCACCACAGCCCAGCCCCCTTCTCCTCCTCCTTCACCTGTTCACATGCCAACAACTGCGCCCCCACACTGCACGCGGACGTGCCCCACAAACCCTTCCTTGTTGACTTCCATGCGCCCAGCCTCCACACCTGCCGCCACAGCATCTGGCCCCCTCCTCCTGCCAACACTAGCCTGACTTCCTTTTGGGGGAGCCAGTCCATGTGTGTTCGACAGGATTGACCCTACTCCACCTCAACTAACTTAAGTCAACAAGAATAAACCGTCCTACTGTATGCAATGATTGGTTTAAGGAAGAACATATAACTCAGTCTGAGCCAATGAGGGGGTGATATTCCTCAAAGACATGTGGGAGCTACCAGAGAACACATCTCCCCTCACTGAGTGTGAGGTCTGACACTTCATAGCTATTTGCCAGCATGAAGCGAGAGACGAGAACTGCCAGGGGGCCACCGTGTGAAATCTAAGAATGAAGCCCACACTGTGGGAGGCAGGAGAGAAACAGGGTCCTGACCACCTCAGTTGCTGGAGCAAACTTTAACTGCTGCCATCCCAACCACCAGACTCTTTAGTTACTCATATAACGAAATAAATGTATTCCACTAATTAAGCCAGTTTGAGTTGGATTGTCTGTTACAACAGAGCACTCTCCTACCTCAGGCCTCCTGCTGCCCTTCTTCCTCGTCCAATGCCACAGGCCTCTCTTTCACCGTGGCGGTGGTGGGTGGGTGGGAGGGGGCTGTTAGCAAGAAGTAGAGGAGAGAAGAAAAGAGGAGAAGATTTGAAAGCCAAGTTCATAGATTGGGCTTCTTGGTAGCTGATCTGCAAATAGGTCCAACAGGAGACACTTGGAACTTTTGGGCAGAATAAGTTCCAGGGTTCTTTGGAATGTCAGCGCTCCAACCTCTCCTTTCTCCCACAGATAATCAAGACCTGGCTGGGAGTGCTAATCCCCACCAAACACAGCCAAGGAAGCATCACTGCTCTGGAGTCCTGAGTCTTTCCAGAGGTAAAAAGCATCACGTTCAGAGAGAGTTCCACAGTGGAGAGGGGGTGGGGCAGAGGCCGCCTCGTGTTAGTAAGCCATCTGCAGCGCCACGAGCCATCTCACAGGCACAAGGAGAGCTGCCTATAAGCAGTTCTGCTTGCTCCTGTCCCTCTGTGCTGCAGTCTTACCCCAAAGGACGAGATGAGACAAGGCCTGAGGGTCGTGCTCACCAACCCGAGAGCCCGTATGAGACCGCTAGGGCACAGCACAGTCTCTGCTGGCAGCCGGATTCGAGACAAAGAGTGAGGCTTGGTGGTTCCTCAAAGTGCCAGGCAAGAAGCTGGAGATGACCAGAAGCGCCTGAGATTGCTCCGAACCCAAGATGGGGAAAGGAGGTGGGCCTGAGGACTGACGGGAGGTGGTGAGCTCGAGGGATGACGGGAGGTGGACCTGAGTGATGACGGAGTAGCAGTCACCAAGCCAGGACGTCCAAAGGCCCAGGCCAGCTCAGGGGCAACTTAAGCAATTGCCAGTACCTGAGGTTCCAAGAGAAGGGAACACGTCACAGCAGCAAGGAGTTAGGGAGATGACCACCACCCGAGGGGCATGTCCACAAGGGGTAGAGAGCTGACCCCCCGTCTGCAGCTCCAACATATCCAAGCTTTGTGCCCTCAAAGGATTTCCTGGAGATTCAGTTTCTCATGTGGAAATGGGAATAGCAATTCCTCCCTTATAAGAATGTTTTTGATAAAAAGTTCACGTTAAGTGCTTAGGATAGAACCTGGCACAGTCGAGCTCAATGCAAGGCAGTTTGGCGTTACTGGAGAAAAGGGGAGCTGGGATTCAGCGGGCAGGCTGCATAGGGAAGGGGCTGTGAGCAAAGCAGGAGCCTAGTGCTCACCCCTCTCTAATCATTCAACACTTAGCATCTCCTAGCTGGAGATGCAGGATGGGCTAAGAGCCTCAGGGAGGCTGTGTCCCCATAGGGCCTGGGTGGAGGCCTTCCCCTCACCATCAGGGGAGGCTCCCTCTGAAACTGGGGTGGGGAGGTGTTATTAGAGAGTGCTCTCAGTGGGTCACCATCGCAGGGTCTATTGACGCCAGGCACAGACAGACGAGCAGTAAATGCGGAGCATTGGCCCTGGCTGGAGTTGGCCCAGTGGGTACTTATTCGTGACTCTGTTTTCCTGTTCCTCTCTGTGTCATGGGTCGATCAGTGAGTTTGAGGAAAAACCACAGGGCTGACAGTCTTTGTCTCTGTTCGCGTGGTTCAGAATTTTCTTAACCAGATACCCTTGAATTTTCATTCATTTCTGTATTTCATTTTTAAAAGTTAAGGGAAATTTTTAAAGAGAGAGAGAGAGACTCTGTGTTTTGCAAGAATGTTCTTGTGTCCCATGAATCCACTTGGAGCCTCTGCTCCCTGGCTGTAGGTCATGAGGGCCGCGGGGGAGAATGCCCAGAGCCAGACAGCCACATTCGGGGCCCGACAGACACCTCTACACTTCCAATTCAGGAGCTGTGTGACCTTGGATGTGTCCTCCAGACCCTCTGGGCCTTCGGTTCTCATCTTTTAAAACAAGTAGAGATGACAGTAACTTTAATTAGCTAGTATGGGTAAAACTACTTAAAACAGTTCTTAATAAAAATCACACAAGTGTTTGCTAAGGCTTGTCTCGGCCCACATTGCTCGGCCTGCTGCAGCTGTCCTCAAGCCCCTGACAGACGCAGGGTCATTCTTCACTGCTCAGTTACGGACCAGACTGTGGCACAAAGCACACAGGTACTGAAGGTGTATGTAGCCATGGGATTCTTTTGGTTACAAGTAACAGTCAATCTGCCCCAAACTGACGTTACAAAAATGAGATTTTATGAGTGTACGTAACTGAAGAGGACATGACTTGGTTCAGATGCTCAGAGGATGAGGTCAGGCTCTGGTGTCACTCTCTCAGCTTGGCTCTACTTCCTGGGCTGACTCCATTCTCAGACAGGATCTCCTGCTCTCAGGCACAGAACGGCTGCCAATGGCGGCAGGGGCCGCCTCCTCCCTGGCTAACAATTTAGTGAGAAAAGAGCACTACTTCCCCCCAGGCTCAGACAAAAGCCCCCCTTCACTTCTCACCGCCTTGCCTGGCCCGACTTGGTCAAGTCACAGCCACCAACGTTTCAAAGTGTGAGGTCCTAGAGCCAGGGTCAAGTGTCACTCCTAGAGCCAGAAATAGAGCCACATGGAGAAATGGATGTTCAAACACAAGTTGAAGCTCTCCTCAGCTCCACGAAAAACCGTTTGCAGCATTTAAGATAGCAGAGAGAACTAGAATGGAGGAAGGAAACGCCCTTTCTTCTTTTTCCTTATCTCTAAACAGTTTATCTCCTTTTTTCACTCCGAAAATGAGAGTCGAGGCAGTCATATCGTGATGGTTAAGGATCCATGCTTGGGAGTAAGACCGCCTGAACAAATCCTGGCATTGCCACTGACCGCCTGTGGCCCAGGGCAATGGACTTGACCAGTTAGTTGGGCCTCAGTTGCCTTGTCTGTAAAATAAGGCCAAAAATCCTACCTACCTCAAGGGGTTCTTGTGAGAATAAAATGAAAGGATCAGGCCCCAAAGCGTGTGTCTGGCCCATAGCGAACGATCGATTTGCAGTTGTGTTGTGAATGAGCGGAGGTTCCTTTTGTAAATCTGGTCTGTCTCACTCGGTGCTGGGTTCTGAACTAAACGCCTTCAGGCTAGAGAAGGCAAGGCTGCCCAGGGCCAGGGAGGACACTCACTGACTGACTGACCCGCTCCTGAGAGTCGGGGATCAGCAGGCCTGAGGGCAGGAGCCGCCAAGGCTAAGGAAGGCCTAAGAAGCGCTTCTTACCCCAAGTTCATAAGAAAACTGCAGCATCTCTTTTTGCCTTCATAATCCATTCTCTTGAGGGAGGCCGTGAAAAACACCATCCAAATAAGGCCCAAAGTGGAGCCGGAGTTTGCATGCCGAGCGTTTATACAGATTAGAACATCTTGTTGACTTGCAGCTTAAATCTCCCAGGCTTTGCAGTTCATCAAAGTTTAATGTTCTGTTTCATGATGTTCCTCGCCATCACTAAGTGGCTCTGTCAGCTCTTAGTAGGGAAACTTCCCCCTTCAGGGTGCATTTCCCTTGCCTTGAGCCGGAGAGCCCCGTTGCTAAGGGCATCTGTTCTGTTTGCTTTTGAGAAGTACAGATGTGAATCGTCACCAAGTCTAATCTTTTGTTCTGCTCATCTGGCAGCTGGGGCAATAGGCTGATGTAACAGCTGCAGAACACTGGGGCTCCCCGAAGGGGGAGAAAGAGGAAAGAAAAAAGCCAAATGTAGCTCAGGAGGCTATGCCAGCACTCAGAGGCCTCCAGGAATTGGATCTATTCTTAGGAATCTCACTTGACATCACTCCAGCCAGTGTGGAGGCTGATAAGATGCAATTCAGTTCAACCCACATTTGTTGAGCCTTCACTGAGCAGCTGTAAGGGGAAGGTGGTAGCTCAAAATAATCATTAAGATGTAGATTCTGCCCATTGCAGGAGTACACTCCAGTCAGGGATGGGAGGCTCCTGGCTGGGGAAGAGCTGGCTCTACTGTGAAGGGATCTAAATGGCAAAGTGTTCATTTGTGTCACATCCCTATCAGAGGGCAGGACCAGGGTCTTTATTTGCAGGTGCTCAGATATTATCTCAGTTATCTGTTCATGTGAAAACTACAGATACCCCTTGAGCATCCAGTGGGTTTCCTGCACTGTGAAAGCACAAGATGAAGAATAGATGCTCAAGAAATATTGTCTAGTTGATGACTATCTCAAACCTTACACCAAAATTAAGTTCCTATATCATAATAATGCCATAAAACAAGTAGAAGAAAGCGTAGACGAATATTAGTCTAAATACAATCCATCTTATCATCTCCCCCTTGCTGTCTCATCTGTCCATTATCTCTCACCTGAGTTACGGCAATTGTTTCCTTAATCGACCTGTTTGCTCCCACCTCGGACAGCCCACCCCTGTTTTAGCTTATTCTCAGCACAGCAGCCAGTGTAACATAACACTGTGAACACATAAGTTAAATGTGTGCTCGAAACCGTCCAGTGGCTTCCCACCTCGCAAAGGGCAAAAGCCAAAGTCCTTCCAATGAATGACTTTCCCCAACATGACTCGTGCCCCATGTGAGGGAAGCCACCCTGGAACTGGCTCCCGTAGCCCCAGCTGAGCCACCACGGCAGACATCACATGGAGCAGACATGAGCTTTCCTGGCTGAGCCTGTAGTACTTGCAGAATCATGAATGAATAAACCATGGCAATTTTTGTAAGCTATTAAGTTTAAGGTGATTTGTTACACAACAATAGACAACCATTAAGATTTCACATTAAAAAACATAGTTCATTCCCGATAAGATTGAAAAGCCACTATTGTAGAAAAATGTTTAAGGAAAGGATAAACTTTTTATTATTCATTAAATTTCAAAAGGTTACTAACCAGTATGAATAAAACTTTTAAAACAATTTTTAGTATACGAGGTATCAATTAAGTTCCTACTCACATCGAATTTTTAATAAATTCACTTCCATAGTAAGTATAACCGAGTTACAAAATGCAACTCCAGATTTAAACAAAATTGCCAGTGATTTATTTGCTCTAATTTCTTTACAGAGGGAAAGAAGTCGAGAGGAGGAGAAAAGAAATGCCCTCATTTATCTCTATCCCCACTTCCTTTTAAAATAGACATTCTTCTCAAAATCTCGGGATAAGGGAGAGCCACAGCTGAAATGTAAAAAGAAAAAAGATAAACTAATTTTGGGGCTGAGCTACTAAAAGCCCGATTCCTGATGCGTAGGAAATTTGGACAAATTTGGGGTGTTTTTAAATACGTCATGTTTTGTTTTCTTGCTGGCAGCAGTGGTGGTGGTGCCTTTGACCTAGCCCCTATGAGGATGCATTTCCATTGTATAGCTTGGATGACTAGAGGGAGGAAGCAATTGAAATTTTGGAGCTATTGGAGCAAACGAAACTGGTGCCTTGTTTTCCTTTCCTGTGATTCCTTAAGTCTTCGGTCGAATGTATGCCACTGCTCCTTGCAAACAGAACAAGCCTAAGTCAATATCCCGACACTGAATTTTCAGGAAACTAAAATTTTATTCTTTTTACTGAGCCTCTCTCACCCTGGCATTGTTTTTTTTTTTTTTTTTTGACACAAAATGCAGTCGTTTATATTTTTCTGAGTTTCATTTCATCTTCTCGGTTTCAACAGTGCTTCCCAGCTTGTCAAAACCAATTGAACATTAATTTGGATCACCTGTGATACACGCTGCTGCTATCAGCCTCAGGTCTTCTGGAAATTTTACAAATATGTCTTTGGCGTCTTCATTGAGAAAAACGTTGAACTTTTAAACTCTTTTGGAGTAGGTGGAGATTTCCCATAGAATTTCACAGTCATTTGGTGTTAAAAATGCCACAACCACCTCCAGAAGATTAAAATAGTGTCACACAAATAGGTAGGAACAATCTGAACAGGAGTTGGCTGACTTTCAGATCAAGTGTCCTAGCCCCAGCCAAAGCAACTGTAAAACTTCCCTGAGAACCCCTTCCTTTCAGTTATTGTCCCACACATGCACTAACCCTTTCTGAGGTCCAATGCAAATATCTATTCTGTGTTTATTATTCTAACTTGTCAACATCCTCTTCTTATGTGCCAACCTAAAGCAGGGACAATTTTTGTCACTTGGTTAAAGAGAATATAAGATTAGGGGCTTCTAAAGTGCTGGATGGAGGAAAACGGGATGAGTCAGAGTAACTTGGAGGAGATTTCTATAAAAATGTCTTCTGACCATTTAATAAATATAACCAGTCAATGAAGAAGAAAAGGGTTATCTGATAAACAATGCCAGGATATTCATTAGACGATTTTGAGGGCGGAAAAACTCTGTTTCATCCCTAAACTCATACCATGAATCAAATTAAATTCTAGAAAGAGTAAAGAGACAAATGATGCAAACACAAATCATTTATTTCTTCCATTGTTTATTTCTTCAGAGGTGCCGAGCTCGTGCCCACCTCAGGGCCTTTGTACATGCTGGTGCTTCTACCTGGTGGGTGCTCCGTTTGGATCTTCTTCCATTGATTCTCATATTTATTCTTACATTTATGGTCAAGCGATTTTCAAAAAAGGTGCCAACGCAATTCATTGGGGAAGGGATAGCCTTTGTAACAAATGGTGCTGGGACAGTTGGGTAGTCGGGCAAAATATCAGCTTACACCCTTACTTCACACTATATACAAAAAATATAATCCAAATTCAATCATAGACTTATGTAAGAGCTAAAATAGTAAAACATTCAGAACAGGAGAAAATCTTCAAGACCTCAGGTTAGGCAAAGATTTTATAGATAGGAAGTCACAAGTATGATCCATAAAGGAACAAATTGATAACTTGGACCTTGTCAAACTGAAAAAACCTTTGTGCTTCACAAGACACCACTAAGAAAATGAAAACACAAATAACGGACTGGGAGAATATGTGCAAACACAACTCTTACTCTCACAGTTTGTCGTCTTTAGAGGGTGTAGGGGGCACACAATAAGCAAAGTAATGAGAAAAATATCAAGTAGTGATTAGTGCTCTGTAGAAGACAAAACCACTGAGGTTTGTTGGATGTTGGCCGTTAGACTGCATCGTCAGTAAAAAGTTCTCAGCTGAGAACTTTGAGCTCTGTATACAAACAAAAAGTCAGTCACGTGAAGATCCAAACGGAGCACCCACCAGGTAGAAGCACCAGCATGTACAAAGGCCCTGAGGTGGGCACAAGCTCAGCATTGTTTATTTCTTTGAAGAAATAAGCATTGTTTATTTCTTTGAAGAAATAAACAATGGCTGGTGAGGCTCGGTCAAAGTGGCAAGGTAGAGAGTGATACCACACGAGAGGGATGTCTAGCCCCAGAGAGCTTTGCGAGCTCAGGTGAGAAGGTGGTCTGTCCTCACATACAGTTGATTCACATCAGTGTGTGATCTCTACTGAACAGAGAATGGGTCCCAAAAGGGTGTATCACTCAGAGTTCTTCATTGCAAATAACAAAGCAGGCTGCCCTGGCTGGTTTAGCAGAAAGAAATTAATCTTTAATTAATTAATTAATTAATTTTAAAGAATTTTATTTTAAAAGAATATGGGGCAACTTATAGAATTTTTTGAAGGACCTAAAAAATACGACTCGAGGTCAAAGGTCTAGGGACAACTCCTAAGCCACAAAGAGGGAACCCCTACTGCGGATGCTCCTTTGGTGATACTTCTGTGTGGAACTCAGCTTTGGTATCTGTGCCACCCTCAAACCCAAGTGGATTTGCTCACCGCTGAATCAGTCTCTCAGGCATACCAGATGGCAGAGCCCGAGTCACCAGCTTACACCTCAGTTGCAAAAGAAGATGAGCATTTGAGTTTTCTAGGTTCTAGCTTTAGAGAGTAAAACTTTCAAGGCTGGAATTTCCCCACATATAAGAAGGACATTTTTTAAAGTACTAGAAGTCAGAAAACACCCCCTAAAAGTCCACAAAATGGAGTGAGAGTGAAAATATGGATCCAAGTTAGGAGACTTATGGTATTTCAGATGAAGAATAATGGGAGACTTGAATAATAGGCTGATAATATATTATCGGATGGTGGTTCTCAAAGTATGGCCTATGACAAGCAGCATTTCTGAGAACTTTGTTAGACATGCAAATTTCAGGTGGCACCCTAAACTCACTAAATCTGAAACTAAGAGAGTGAGTGAAGCCCAGAAATTTGGTTTTAACAAGCCAGCAGCTGATTCTGGTGCTCACTAAAGTTTGAGAAGCACTGGTATAGGACATGGAGAGAAGAGAAATATTCAGAAGCAGTCTGCAGAACTTCTTGATGGATTTGATATGAAATTTAAAGGAGAGAGAATGAAATCGAGGAAAACGTGTAGATTTTTACTTGTATGACTGGAACATAGAAGCACCTTTCACCAGGACAGAGAGGCTGGGAGACAGCTGATGTGGGAATGGAGACAGGGGAATTCTCTGGTGGACACGCAGAGCTCGTTAGGCATGCAGAAGGCGATGTCAAGTAGGCAGGTGGCTGTAGGTCCGGAGCATTTAGAGAGGTCAGTGATGGAGAAGTAGATATGAAAAATATCTCCATTTAGGTAGATTTGGAGCAAATACTAATGAGGTCACCAAGAGAGGATATAAGGGCAAATGGGATCTAAGACAGACTTGGAAAGTCAAAGTCAAGTGTGGGAGGAGGATTCAGCCAGAGACTGAGATGGAGTGTCCACGGTGGACATGAGTGAGCGTGGTGGACAACTTATAAAATGTGGGCCAGAGGAAGCAAGGAAAAGGTGTTTTCAGGAAAACAGCATGGTCCACAATGCTGGATGCTGCTGAAGGATCAAGAAAAAAAGAGAGAGGATTTGGACTTGGTAACATGGAGTTTTGGAGAATCATATGGAAATTACTAGATTCTTTTTTTTCTAAACTAATTCTTTTCTGCTTCTTAGAGGGGTGGGGAGCTAACAAGAAAGATTAGATAATATCAGCTCAGGCTGTCGTACAAAATACCATAGATTGCATGGTTTAGAAATTCATTTTCTCTAGTTCTGGAGGCTGGAAACTGAACATCGGGGTGCCAACATGGTTGGTTCTGGCGAGAGCTCTCTTCCTGGCTTGCAGAAGGCTAGCCACCTTCTCGCTGTGTTCTTACACGGCTGAGGAAGAGAAAGGGAGAGCGAGCTCTCTGGTTTCTCTTCTTAAAAGGGCGCTAATCCCATCATGAGGGCTCCACCCTCATGACCTCATCTAAACCGACTTATCTCCCAAAGGTGCCATCTCCAAATATCATCACATTGGGGGTTAGAGTGTCAGTGTATGAATCTGGGGTGAGGGGGGCGGAGATATAATTCAGTCCACAGTCGATAAGTTATATAATATTAAGAAGATACCGTTTTTGGCTCTGTGGCATTGCTACATTAGTATTCTCAAAACCTCTCCTTGGCTTTTATCCATTCTACCCCTCCCCTCGACAAGTTCTTATCATCTCACATGTAGACAAACAGCATCCTCACCTGTCTCCTGACCTCCACTTTTGCTGCCCTGCCTCCAACGCATCTCCCATGCACCAGACCGACTTCATGAGAAGGCGGTTCTCCCCCATGCCGCTCCTTCGCCCCAAATCCCGTAGCTCAGCACTGTTTCCAAAATGTGCCCGATTCTGAGAAGCACCAGGGAGGTGCTTGTTAAATAGACTGCCTGCGCAGTTCCAAAATGTGTGTGGAGCATCCAAACTTTTATCAGGCATCAACTAAATGTTGCTTATCGTCCAGGAAGTTTGGGGAACACTGCTGCACATGATAAAGTTCAAGATCTTTAGCAGGGCATAGTAGCGCTTAATAAACTGATCCCATTTTTTTCTCTCTAGCTCCCTGGCACTCCCTGCCGGGCACTGCCCACCTGGCACTCCAACTCCAGCCATGGGAAACTGCTTGCGGCTCCTGAGCAGCCTGTTCTTCCTCGTGCCCCCGTGACTTAGTCACCTTTCTGTTTGGAAGGGAGCCCTCTCTTCACCTGGCCACCTGACCAATGCCTCCTCATCATTCACCTCCCAGGTCAAAGCGTCCTCTTCCATGAGGGCCTCCTACCTCCTCACTCTTCGCAACACCCTTTTTATACTTCTGCTGCTCTCTGCGTCTCTACTACAACAAGCACGTCAGGGCGTTATGTTTCTTATTTGCATGTTCGTCTCCCCACCAGATCAATAGGTCCTCCAGGGAAGGGAATGGGTCTTTTCATCTCTGTATCCCTGGCTCCTTGAACAGAACTAGGTGCGATGCAAGTATGCAACAAATGTTTGCTGACTAAATAAACTAGTAAATTATCGCAGGCAGGACAAAGGAATTCAACAAAATTGTATATTCCTCAAGGACTACTACTAAGATTAGGAGGAGAATGGTCATCAAGGGTGCACAGCACCCCCCGCACCACACAGGTATCTAAAGAGAAGAAGAATGCCACCCCTTGTGGAAACTGAGGCCCCTGCCGTTGCAGCCAATAATAGTACCAGTTAACTATGAGCTGGTCCCTCTCTGGGTTCAGATCCAAATGAATGAGAGATAGACAGAGGACTCGGTCGTCTATGGTGAAAACACAGCATCGTTTCTGGCATTCAGGCTGGAGACTGTGGAGGTGCCTAGCTAAGACCCTTTGGGGATTCTGAATGTCATCTCCTGATTGAAGACCTTGGGACAAACCATCTCCCAGAAGACGGGCCAGAGCCCTGCCCCTCAGGTCTGCTTCTACAGGGGAGCCGAGGACGTCTGCTTCCAGAGAGCAATGAAAGAGCTGCTGCACCCACCCCAACCCCTACCCCCACACGAGAAGACCCTCCCCCAATCTCACGAGCCGGAGAAAGTTACTTCTCTTTCTAGGAGGAGGGAAGGAAGAGCGGAGAGTGGCAGACGTGTTTCTCTTGTGTATCTCTCTGGGAGTGGGGCGGAAACATGGGGAGTCGGGGACACATTTCCTTCTCCACCCCCCACTTGTGGAAGCGCTTTAAGAAGGGCTGATATTTGTAGAGTCAGGTTTAAGAAGGAAGTGAAAATCAGTTTTTCCAAAGTCAGAAGGGAAATGGAAAAGTTCACATCACGTGAATCTGTGGAAGGCTGAGAAGGATCCCATATGAGAGACTCAGAATCTGAAGTTCAGATACTCCCCAACTTCAAGGTTGTGAGAAGGTGGGCAAGTCACTTAACCTCTCTGAGCCTCCCTTCAGCCATCCACCAAACTGGGCTGGGGGCGGGATGGACAATTAACCTGTCATGCTTTCCGGTCAAGTGAGATGATGGTAGGAGGGGTGGGTGGTCTCAACAGTACCTTTAATCGTGAGTAATAATAACAACCAACGTCACACCCAAGAGCTGGATGGCTGGGGAATCCATGCCTCTGCTCCTCTCGTGGCTGGCTCTCCCTCATCGCCTTCCCTCCCCATGTTCTCATCGGGTCTGCCCACCTCAGCAACCTTCTCCAGTGTCAGCTCTGTCCCAAGGCCCCCAGAAACAGAATTTATGTTTCTTGGCCCCTCGAATGCTATTGCAGTTAACATTTAAGAACTTTCTCACACTCACTCTGCTCTCTATGCCCTTGCACTATGCCTCCCATGTTATCACCATCTCTGGTTATGACGTTCTAGAGAATGTCTTGGAAATAAGCCCCTGTTATTGGATGGATTTCTGAATTCACCAAGGAAAAAAATCTACCTTGGCACAAACAGGCTTCTACCCTGCTGATGGTAAAATCTCCAGACATAATCCCTACAACAGCACTTTCTGTCACGTGTTATAGAACCAGCAATAGTTTGACCTTGGTAAGGTTTACTCCATCATCAGATGTATCCTATAGCTGAGAACCACAGGTCCTAGAGGGGATAGAGACCTGGCCAAGATCTCACTGCAGGGAAGAGGCAAAGCCGAGGCCTGTGGCCCCAGCCGCTGCACACACATTCAGCCCCTCGAGGTCTCACTTGGTGTAGAGTCTTCGTTTTTACTTAACAAGCGCTTGTAGAGCGCTGTCTGCCTGCAGGCACTGTGTGGAGCACTTACAAACATTAACTCATTTCATCCTAACAGCCCAAGATGTGCTACCTTCAGGAAGCCACTTAATCTTCCCATGTCTCAATTTCCCCGTCCGAAGAAGGGATTCCCAAAGGTACCTACCTCGTAGGGTTGTTGTGACAGTCTCAGGAGTCAACACACTTAAAGCACTGAGAACAGTGCCTGGCACAGATGAGCACTACATGGTTAAGTATTTATGATGTAAATAAAGGGGACAAGGACAATGATGGATACAAGAACACAGAGGAGGGGCCCCTTCCCCAGTCTCAGGGGGTGAGGGAAAATTTCCTAGGCAGCCACCTACTTGGTAAAGAGCTGAGCCAGGTTCACCCTAGTGAATGAGCTGATCCCTCCAATGGTCAGATTAAAAAAAAAAAAAAAACAGCCTCATGGAAGAGTAACCCCCACCCCCAAGATGTAAAGACGCATTTGCTTGTCCTCATTCTCAGATGTACTAACAACGGAAAACCCATGTTTCCCCATCTGACCAACCCTGAGAACAATGCCAAAGATTTCCTGTAATGAAAGGAACTAAAAATACTTTTTGATGATGGAGAGAGTGGAAGTTGAGCAACACTGACTGAGTGAAATACGGAAATGATACCAAATGACACCCAAGCAGCACAGCAGCAGTCCACCTGGCCTTTGATCTCTCAGTCTGGCCCCAAGACTCCGAACGTCGTGTTTTGTTCCCGGAGGCCACGCTGGGTCTTTGTGTTTGCATGCTCCATGCAATTTTCTAGAGAAAAAATTTAGTCAACCATAGCTAATGCTGAATTATAGCATAAGATGGTTGCTGGCAAATGGAACACCTAAATAATAAAACTTTCTCTTTTTTGCAAACCTTTGAAGAGCTTTAAGAACTGGCAATATGTCTGTGCTTTTGGAACGCAGCTACTACTTTCACAGTTATTCTCAAATTATTGTTATCAGATATATTTCATACACTGTCATATTTTTTGTTAAATTTAACTGTTTTATTAAATTTAACAATTTTGTTAAACCACTGTGGAATGGTTCTTATAGTTTAAAAAACTCATCGTATATTTTATTTCCTTTTACTCTCATCCCCACGCAGTGAGAGAGAGTCAGGATCCCCACCGCCTCCATCCCCTTTTATAGATGAAGAAACAGCGGCACAGAGAAGCGAAGGAACTTATGTGGGATCACACTGAGAGGACAGCCTTCTCGACACACAAGCTGCTCCTTACGCTCCGCCCTGCTGGTCCCCTGGAATTCCATTTTCCTCTCTGTTTGAGGCGTCCTTTTTGTTACAAATTTCCATTTATTATGGCCCATCTCCAAAAGAAGCCTCAGCCTGGCCAAAAGGAACCTTCTCTTTTTCTTTGCAAGTAAGTTTTTCCTCTTATCCTGTCTGGAAAAGGTGGTTCTGTGGCCAATTCAGTGTGCAATTCAGTGATTTAGGAATAAATATGTGGTACAGCTGAGTCTCTCCAGATGTTAAGCTAAATAAGGCACAACTGGACTTCTCGGGTCTGACACCTCTTTAAGCCAAATCGAGACAAGAGGGCCCCCAGAGCACGTGAGAGAGTAATGACAGTATTCTTATCAAGGATACCTACTATGTGCCTGACACTTTAGAGAGAGCTGAGACTCAAGATTAATTGTAGGTAAATTATATGACTATATGATAAAATCTTACAGTTTTCTTCCCCTCAATTTCTCTCCTCGTAGGAGGATTTTCCACCCCCGCATGTTGAACTCAGGAGTGGCTGTACGACTTGTGTTGGCCAGCGAAAAGTAGACAGAGGTGACACATGTCTTCCAGCTTGTGGTTTGCCATCTCTCCTTTCCACCTGCCACATGGACTGGCAATGTTCCAGATAGAAGCTGCCCTGGGCCCCAGAGAGAGGTGGAGAAGCCGAGCTTCAGGCAGCCACAAAGGCCATGTGTGTAAGCAAGCACTATCTCTCTGCCGTATGGTGAGCCACTGAAGTCATTTCAGTAGTGTGATCTAGCCTCTCTCGACTGGCAAACTTGCATGAGATTCTATAGCTAGAACATGAGCCAGAATGGTTCTTCTCCAGCATTTAATGAAGTGCATTAACTATGCTAAGTGCTTTCCTTATATTATCTTAGTCCTCGCATTGACCCCATCGCTGTGTGTATAATACTCATCCCAATGTTGCAATCAAGAATATTTCGGCTCACACAGCTCATCAGGAGCAGATGTAGGACTTGAACTCAGATTGCCCAGAATTTATAGCTCTATCTCAAAATCACTCATCCATGCTGTATCCTTTTTTGCTTCTCGAGGACACCGAGTTTGAGAAACTGAAGAGTAAGATGAATTTGCCAACCACCATCAGACTGTCAGATGGTACTTATTCATATGAGCTGCCCCAATTCATGAACCATTACCTGATGAGCACCCTGTGTAGACAAAGTTGGCGGAAGTACCTGGAGCTTCCTTGGCACGCCTCCATTCCTGCTTAATGTCTTCGGTTCAGAACTCCTGCTCAGCTACTGAGCCAGAGCTCCTACCTGCTCTCTTGCTCATGGACTAATGGAGATACAACAGCGACCTGCCACTCTGCAAGCCAACAGCAATGTGGGGAAAAGAAACAACACAGACTTGAGAAGGAAACAGATCTGAGTTTAAGTTCTGACTTTGCCACTTACCGGATTTGAGACCTTGGGCAAGTTGCTTCCCTCTGTGCCTGTAAAATGAAATAAATAAGATAACGATGCCTACCTCACTGGACAATTTGGGGGAGAAAATGGTTCGTTCCGACGAGTGCCTTGGGCAGAGCCTGGCATCTAATAGACACCTGAAGAATGTTAGTTCCTTTAAGACTTTACCAAAACACATTGTGTAGACCCTTTTGCTTTCCTGCCCTTTGCTCCTAACCTCCCCATCCTTTTCATGCTAAATCCAAAAGAGCCACTGGGTTTGGGATGGATGTGCTTCCTGATATAATTTGTACCTGAAGACACATCTTTGCCTTGAGAATGTAGTTTGGAAATGGAGATTGGGTGGCTTAGGCTGGGCTTGAAGAACTTTAAGAGTTTTTTTTTTTAAGCCACAGACCAGTCTTAGAAACTAATTATTTTTAGAAATATAATTTACAGGGGAAAATGCAAACCAAGTTCCAAATATTCAACTCCCAGCAAACATATGGATCATAATCCTTTGGAAGGGAGGGATAAATACATGTGCATGTATGTATTAATACTAATCATTTGCTTACATATATTTATCCCAGTTGTTAAAAAACAAGTACATTTTAACCCTTTCCAACTAACTCCTGCAGTTACTAAAACATTTTTTAAGTGACCAGCGAAGCATCATTCCCATCTTCTTCCAGCCTTTCAGCTCTCAAGCTGAGGCGTGGGGCAGGGGCCCCAAGAGGCAACCTCAAGCCCATGCCCTCCAGGTCACTGAGCTCCTTACCTTTTTCTTCATAGTCTCAGAGTAAAGAAAGCTTCCCAAACGTGGAACTCCTTCTGTAGTGGAAGGCTGAAGGTCAGAGCTGGAAAACCTCTAGTTTCTTCAACGAAGGTGCAGAAGAAAGAAGTTCCATTTGACCGTTAGCACATTGAAATTTTCTCTCCATTCACAAAACTGAACAAGTTGAGAAGAAAGCATGGTTTGTGTTTCTTCACCTTGTTATCTGTGTAATTCATATATCTCCTAGAGAGAAACAAATATCAATGAGAGGCTGAGAGGGGCAGTGACAGAGCCTAAGGATCAATCAGACCTGGGTTCAAATCCTGTCTCTGATATGAATAGCTTCTGTGTTGGAAGCAGGAAGTATAACCTTGGGCTGCAGGTCCTCAACCATAAAATGGGAATAATAATTCCTACTTCACGGAGTATTGCAAGAATTAAAGATATCATACAGAAACACCTAGTGTACAAAAAGTTCTCAAGAAATAACTACTGCCATCGTTAATGGAATCTTAGGTCCCTTTGGCAATCTGGTGTTATGAATATCAACTGATCGAGAATTGCATAAACGAATGTTTCTGGGATTGAAACACTATCTGTGTAGTATGAGAGTTTAGCCTGCTACTGAAATAGTTCCATTGGAAAAGCATTAGAAGGATATTATGTGCTGGTTCTCAAAGAACAATTAGATTGGATTGCAGGCATCAGCCCAAGGACTTATTCAGTTTCTTATACCATGCCTACATTTGAGATTTACTCAGAAAAATACAGTTGCAATTTCTGATAAAAACTAAGTCTTCCTATAGGTTAATTTTATTACTTTAAGCAGCCTATTTACTTTTCAAGAAGAAAATGAAAAGATTTTTTATATTAATTAAGCTGCTTTAAGGAGTATGTGGAGATGGAGGCCAACTCCATATAAGATGGAGCAGATTGCAAAAAAAAAAAAAAAAAGCAGCGATAAATTTCTGCCAATCTAATAACATAAGTTCTACCTCCCTGCACACTCATTATATGATATGGTTTGCTCCCTCCTCCCATGCATGATATGGGGTATTTCTAGTCCCACATAATTCTATGGCTTGTTTTATTGTGATTCACTTTTACCAATAGGTCAATTGCAAATGTCATATATAGAGAGGCACAGCAAGGCCTGCCTTCTCTTGCTTCCCTGAGACCACCACATGAAGGAGCTCAGGTTAACCTACCAGAGGATGAGAAGTCACAAGGAGTAGCAGCAGGCTTTCCCAGCTGGTTACAAACACAAACTTCCGGACATGTGAGCGAAATCACTTTGGAACATCCAGCCTCAGCTGAGCTACCAGATAGCTGCAGCCATGAGAATGACCCTCAGCGAAACCAACAGATGAACCACCCAGCTGAGCTCAGCCCAAACTACTGACTCACAGAATTATGAGCAAGTAAAATTGTTGTTTTAAACTGGGTTTGGAATGATTCGTTACACGCAAAAGACAACGAATGAACAAAGTCTTCTGTGGGCAGCTCTGTGGGTGGCTGCTGGGTTCACAGTAAATGCTCATTCTCTAAGCACTCTCCCCTGAGTTGCAGGTATAGGCTCCCAACAGCACTGGTCCCTTGGCCATAGTTTCTTGGTGAAGGGTGAACCCTTGTCTGAGGCTAGACCAATCACATTCCCTCTCACATCATGGTAGTGCTCTAGTGTCCAACTGTCATTGCTGGGGCCTCCAGGGTTGCCCAGTTCTATTCTTCTCAAAGTCTGGTTATTCTACGTTTCCTCAGATCTGATGGGTTTCCCTGATATCTTTCAGATCAATTCCATTTCTCCTCATGACAGCTAGAGGTGATTTCTGTTTCTCGTACTCCCCAAATTCTTAATCAATAAAGCATTCTTAAACAACAAGCATGATGTTGCCTCTACAGCAGAAAAAAAGTGAAGAGAAAGCACCATCCTTACCCTCATGGAGTCTCCAATGTAGAAGTCCTCCTGGATCAATTTTCTATCTGCTTTACCTAGAAAACTCTTTTTTATGCAATGTTTTTCAGGACTAGTATTTCATCAAATATTATATTAGTCAGAATAGAATAGTTAATGATGCAGTAACAAACAATCCCAAGCCCCAGAGGCTTAAAATGACATGTTTAGTTCTCACTCATACTGCCTGTCCATAGCTGGGGAGACATGGGAAGAGAGGATCTGCTCCTCTCTCTGGGAAGGAGGTTGATGGAGAAGCTGTCATCTAGAATAATGCTGATTTCCAGGGTAGAAGACAAGAATGTGGGTGACTCCTGCACAGCCACGCATAATTTCAAGGAAGTCTAAGCAGAGCCTATGACATTTCATAGGCTTCCTCACAAGCATCTCCCACACACCAGACCTTTGCTCCCAGAGCTGAGGCAGCTTAGACAGATCCACCTGGTTCTCTCATAGTGTCCCTGACTCTTCTGAGGAGAAAGGGGCCTCCTTCCATCTTCCATCAGCATGCTGTACCAAGCATGTACACAGCATGGAGGACCAAGTACAAGCTCTGGATGATCGTGTAATTTGCGAAAATGTCTCCAGATACTCCTGTCCCTGTATCTATGCTCATGCTATCAAGAGGCAGTCTATTCCTCCAGGCTTTGAATCTGGGCTGGATCTGTGACTTGCTTTGATTCATAGAATGAGCAGAAGTGACATCGTACCAAGTGTAGACCTCAGGAGGCCTTGTACACCTCCACTATCTTTCCTGTGGAAGGCTGCCACCGCTACATGACCACAATGTGATTGCTGTGTGGTCAAGCACAGATTTGTCTGCTGGAGGATGATAGATCGCACGGAGGAGAAACAAGCCATCCCCGCTGAGGTCACTCCTGATCAGTCAGCCTCAGCCACCCAAGCAGCTGACTGCAGATACATGGATGGGCCCAGCTGAGTCAAGCCCAGATTGATGACCCATGTTAGATAGATGCTTATTGTTTGACACCACGAAGCTTTGCATGGCATGGTCCATGCAAACGCTAACTGACGTAGTGATTTAAGCATAAAAGGAATTTACTAAAACATTGTATTCCCTGAAAAACCAGGACACTGTGAGACTTAGAAGCTATGCCCAGAATCGCCTGCAGAACCGGCCTAACCCAGATCCACTGTACCTGCCACCATGGACCCAAACACCATGACCCGGAGCCCTGGCAGCTGCCACCTGGACTACAGTCCTTAGGAAAGGAGGTGGAGCTATAAGGGCTGCCACCTGTCTCCAGAATTAGGTCACATACAGGCAAGATATTCTACAATGTAAATAACAGACACAAAAGCAAAGGCGCTGAGCCAACGAAACAGGAGTCTGGAGGCAGGGTCCAGGAAGCTCCCAGCGGTGCTAGACATTGAGGCTTTAGCAGCGGAGTCGGAGAGGTTAGCGCAGGAATCCTGAGGTAGCAGACAGGGCACTTGGGCAACATCTTTTTACCAACCATTACAGAGCATTTCGATGTCTTAATAACTAGTAATAACACACCAGGGCATGCTGCTTTCCCCTATGACATCAGTCCCCGGTCAGGAGACTAGAATCGCACTCTTAGCTTAGATTAATCAAGGGCCACACGCACCTTGGCAAAATGGGGTTATGGTCACTTTTTCTGGGCACATGGCCACTCAACAGGTGAACAAAAGAATAAAATCAAGATTCTGCCAGCAAGGAAGAAGGTGATGAGGGAAGATGAATTGGCATAAACAGTCCATAGTGACTGTGACACACACCCTAATCCACTCCTCTATGATAAGGGAGGGTAGGGACACAAAACAAAAGGCACCTCAAGGCCCTGTTCAGGGATTTCCCAGGATGCAGGACTTTCAGTGCTATAACCAGCAAAGCCCAGGACAAATGGGACAAGTTGGTCATCCAATGGCAAGGCTAATTAGTCCGTGATCTGAACAATGTTACTTAAGAGGAGCTAGAAAGGGTCAGAGAGGTCAAACATCTTACCACAAATCACACTGCTAATTCATTCATCCCTGTTCTTCAACTAGCCACACATTCAAGGTTACTTAAAGTACAATCCTGTGACATGGCTATTGTTCTACAGGTGAAGACGTAATCATAATATACGATAATAATAAAAATAGCTTTTACTCAGTGTCTATCATCCATCCACCACGGTTCTAGGCACTTCACGTGTATGAATCTATTTAATCTTTACAAAAGTCATAGGAAAGAGGTACCACTATGATTACAATTTTACATATAAACAAACTGAGCCACAAAAAAGGGTTAAGTAAGTTGCCAAGGTCACACAGTTATTAAGTGGCAGGACATCTTGGGCAGCCAGGCTCCAGTACATATGTCCCTTGTCATACACTGTACTGTCTAGTCCCATCTCAGACTGTATTCCAGCAGCCCACATCCATCCTCTCCAAAGCCAGTCGAAGCTACCTAGGCCCCTCACTCCAGAGGAGATGTCCCATTAGGCTGACACATGTCTCGTTAAAGAGAGACAGACATGGAGGCTAAGGAGGTCGCAGCAATGTGGCCCCCAGGTTGAACCTCTGTGCCAGAGATTAATTTGGGTGATGCTGCGCCACGGAGGGCATGATGTTACAGGTTAAAAAGACCTGTGACATGGCGCTTTGCATCGCTGCGCCTCGACTCTCACAGCTACAAAACCGGGAATCTGGACTAAACCATGGTCAAGGCCCTGTCTACAACTGGGGGAATCCAATTCACTCAGAGATTTTAATTCAACAGAAACCACTGAGGTCAGGAATATC
>NW_024352786.1:17731311-17735409 GCF_902729225.1 Pteropus medius | reverse complement strand
TCCCTTAGAGAGAATGTTGACTTTCAAGTCCTCTTCATTTTGACACTTTCACTTCCTTTGCCGAGAGGTGAAGTGGCCACCAGACTCAGGGTGCAAGAGACAACCCTTTCTGCAGTATTTCGTGACACTCGCGCCTCCGAGAAGAGCCCGTATTCAGAGTGTCTCTTCAGGATGATTGGACTGCTCTATCCAGCAATGTCCAGGTGAGTGAGTCCTCTGACAAATGCTCTATGTCACATTGCCTATAAAAGAGTTTCATATGCGTTAGAACATGATTTATGAATATGTAAATTGCTTTTTGCCACTGCCACTTCGAGATGTACTGAGCCAGCCATCTCCTCTGTCATTTCAATTTCCGCCTGAGAGTGTCCTGGTCATATCGCCTCCTCTCTGATGCGGCCTCTGATTACTCAGCAGAAGACCGAGGCAGACTTCAGAGGAGGAGGTTTCTGTTTCACGAATAAGACGTTCTCCCTTCCTTAGAGCCAACAACTCTGCTTTTTTCTTAGGCTCACTCACATCTCATGTTTTTCTAACTTCATACTTTCTTTCGCTTACCCTTGTAGGAAAACACAGAAAATTTTCTGGAATCAAAGACATCTATATTCCCTTTAGGTATTTAAAATTTTAGATGTTTCCTTTTTAAATAAGCTCCTCCAGAAATACATCTGTTGGTAGGCGATACTAATCAAGTGAGTTGTTTATTTAAAAGCAGGCTGCTTTTTTTCAGCGTGGTGCTGGGTCCCAGAAGGGCCGACAACATATTTGCCGTCTTCAAAATTGTAATCTAATTGAGAGACAAGAGTAGCATTCATTCGTTCATACCTATATACATTCAGTGTACGATTATTGAGTGCCTACTGTATACTGGGTATTTGTGAAATCATATAAGTGTTTTTCCAAACTCTGAGCTCTAGCCCCAATGGCAGGGGTCGGGGAATGGAGTTATGATAAAAGTGTCACAAATCCACATACACCACAAGAACTGTCTGCAAATTTTCATTCTCCTCTTATTCGCACATTCATCTTACAAATATTTACTGAGCATTTATAAACATGCCTGGTAGGATAATGTCTCAGACATGTCTGTGTATTTTCCAAAGGCATTTGGATGCAGTTGTGATCGATTAAATATAAGTTAATTTAAAAGTTTCACTGAATTTGTAATGTTCTTTTACCATTGAGCATTTTCTGTCAGCGGATGCCGAAAGTTCAACATTATGGAACTGCACAAAAAAATGTAACACTAAAAAATACATTTTTATCCTGAAAAATGTGAGGACTTCTGTAAGAGAAGGCGAATGCAGGGTCCATAGCAACATTAGAAGGCGTGGGTTGTGTAGAAAAGTAGTAAGAAGTCTACAGGCAAAAATACCAGAGGGCTGTGAGAGCCCAGAAAGCACCGGTATTGTAACCAGCCTTAGCCATGTCAGTCTATGGTATGAAAAGGACATAACCCTAAATAAAGCACATTAATTCTTTCTTTTAAAATGATTTAATGACAAATTAACTTATTTTATGTGATTACGACGTATTATATATGATAAATAACAAATCCGGAACATCCAAATTTTAGCCTTACTGAACAATCCTGATTATTTAGCTCCATTTCCATAGTTTAGGTTTTGCAAAAGCAAATATACTGTAATCTGCATTCATGGTGCTTCATACTTTTCCAAGAGCTTTCCCTATGCTTCATCTGTTTGAACATCGCCAAAACTAGGCAATGTGGACAAGACAGGCATCATTATCCCTGTTTCACAGATGAAGTTAGGCTGCTTAGGAATAGGCAATGAATTATACAGATACAAAATGGACAAGGATTAACTAGGTAAAATGGTCAGGAGAATGGATTATGAATAGACATAAAATGATCCTGAGACATCCGATCTGAAACGTGGGAAGGAGGGAGCAAGCTAGAATCCCATTTATCATTCGAGTTCTAAGAATACCATGCTCACTCTAAATGCCAGTCTTTTAAGACTGAAGTATAAATCCACATTAAGAGAGTTCAGGGAAAAATATATATTTTTGAAAGAATGTAAAATAAAATTTAGAAAAGAAAGTCCAAGAAGCAGAATGATGCACAACAGGAAAACTTAAGGGCAACTGAGTGAGGTCTGAGTTGGCTAAATGGCATTACACCAAATAGTAATTTCAGAACTATATTTTATGTGGCCTAAAAAACAATCCTGAAGATTAAACTAGATTGGGTATCATTTTAGGTGATGCATATTTAAGTGAAAGGCAACACTGTCAAAAGAACTAGCTTGGGGTAATTTTGCCTTCAGTGTACATCAGCCATCAGGCAACTACTTAATACTTAATCTCTCTGAACTTTGATTTTTTCCATCTCTGAACTGAGTATGATAATATTACCCTTGCACCATTGTATCAAGGATTTGAGACATTGTATATAAAGCACCTGGTAAAGTACCCAAGACAGCAGAAACTCAACAGTGGGAGAAGGTGTGTTGGGCCGTGGTGCTGTTTTAAATTAATATGTGTTCTCGTGGCCTTCCCACTAGACTTGAGTCAAAAGACCTGAGTGTCGGTCCTAACTCTTCCACCTAGTGACTGGAAGATAATTTATCATTGAAGGTGTTTAGGTTTATTCATCCTGAATCTTTCCACATGTAGAAATGAGTATAATTTCCCTTCCTATTTTTATTTGAGGTTCAAATGAAATGGTATATGTGAAATAGCTCTTAGATATAAATGTCATATGAAAATCGAATATTGTTGCTAAGTCTTTGAAAATTAATCATCTAGATTATGAGACATGTCACTGTATGTGTATAAAATGTGTCGCTGTAACAGGAGCATAGGGTAGAATTATATTTATATTTTTAGAAGCTCTGAAAACAATGACAACAAAAATCCCTCAAATTACAAGAAATTTGTAGTTGGTATAAAGGGAAATCTCTCAATTTTAAGGATGAGAAAACTTTTGAAAAGGCTTACAAGAGTCACGATGGGCTGTCCTCCCTTGGGGTGATAGCAGAAAGAACGGATAGCCATCTGTCCCAGGTAATTTGTCAGAGAATCAGAGTCCTAAAGCTCAGGGGACCAGACATAGTTTAGCCCACCCACCTTGTTAGACAGAGGAAGAAACTGAGGCGCAGAGAAATGAGGTTACTTAATCACAAAAACACCCACTGCGAGAGGACTGAATGGTAAACCTGCCACCTGCCTCTGCTTTGGCTTCTGCTCACTGTTTTCCATGACTACCCTGTTACTTCTGTTGAAATGTATACCCCAATGGCTTTAAAATCTTTGCATTGGGCAAGTGGGAAGGACTGGAGAGCAAATCCAAGGCTGTCTGCTAAGCTAGAGGATAAAGTCGCCCTAGAATATCTCAACACAGGACTGCAGGGCAGTAAGGGACTCGAAATCAATGTCTTGACGTTCCTCCCATCCTTATGCATTTATGATATCATCCAGGAAATATTTAAACAACATAGATGGAACTAAATGTCTTGCCAGGTGGTAGCCTGTGATATATACAGACAGCCCCTGACTCACAAAGGAAAACTACAGAGGTCCCATACATACAAACAGCTGCTGCCATCCGCCTGGCCCCCACCACCTTGCAGCTGCCATGGGCTGTGTGAAAAAAATTTAAAAAGAAAGAAAAGGGATAGAAAAAAACTTGGACCACTTGCAGATAGGGCACATTCAGAGGTGAAGGAAGGGAAGAAGCTGTGGCAGCAGGAATTGAGTAAGGGAACGGACTCGCAGGATACATTTCAGCCACAGATGGTCCAAAGCTTCCTTGCTTTTTTTTGCCCTGAAATCTTCTCTCAGGAGAGACTGTCCTTTCCTATCCACGCTCCCAGAAATTTTATCAGTGTAGCGTTTTGCCTCTAAGCCTTTTTTTGAAGAAAAGCAGGGAATAAGTAATTAATTTATCATTAGAAATCCTTTTATAATAGCTAATAATAAGAGTACCTACCTCATGGGGTTATTGTGAAAATAAAGTGAATCAGTGAATAAAAAGTCCTTGGAACTGTGCCTAATATGTGATATAACACTGATAAATATAATAAAACTATTAACTCTCTTTATAACTACAATTATTCCCATTTCATAGATGAG
>NW_024352786.1:17729642-17730998 GCF_902729225.1 Pteropus medius | reverse complement strand
CCTGGGGGAGGGACCATAGCTAGATATTGAATAGGAAGCCTGAAGACAATGATACCCATGGATGGAAGATATGGTGGGGGGTGGGGCGGGGGAGGGAAGGCAATTTGGAGAGAGTCAAAGATGAACTCCCACCCATGTGAAATTCATTTGGTCTGACCCTACACCCACAGCTCCAGATAATTTACTAGTCCTCTTGGTAGACTACAAGATAGGTTAAATAAACTTCTCTGGGCTGCTTGGCAAACATTATGCTTCCGCTTCCGTCTGTAATGCATTTCTTTGGGGAAATGTGTGCTGAGTTCCAAACAGATGATTTGTAATTTCATACAACAAATGTATCCTTTGTGCCTCCAGGGTCTGGGTGCTGTGCTAGTGCTAGGGATACCAAAGCCAGTACAAAGCAAGGTCCCTGCCTTTGGGCAGCCCCGTGGGGGAAAGACATGTGGGCAACTGCGAGGCAAGGTGCCGAGCATCACAGGAGAGGTGTGTACAAGTGCCTTGGAGCACAGAGGGAGGGAATGGGAAATTGCTTTTAAGTCGACTTTTGGAATCCATCCCCTGTGCCAGTTGGGAACTGCATGCACTGCTTTAGAAGTTACGGGAAGGACGCACGTACCGTTTAGTACTGAATGAACTCATTCTTAACAGGACTGATGCCTGATTTTTTTCCTGGCAAGTGGTGGTATCAAGACCTATGTTTGTTTGTTTTTTTTTCCTAAGAGGTTAGAGAGATTATTGTAAGGACGGTGAACTCAGAGTGCTCTGGTTTGAATCTGACGTTCACTTACTAGCTGACCTGTTCTTTACCACTCTCAGTCTCAGTTTCCTTATCCGTAAAATGGGGATAATGAAAATACCTTCTTTATAGAGGTCCTGGAAGGACGATTGAGCCATTGCGTGCAAAGTCCAGGGCCTAAAACAGAGAAAACGTTTCACTCATACTTGGCTATAGATAGGAATCCCTGGCTCCAAAAACTTCATGAGATAGAGCTGTATTTCTGAAAGGTAGTTTTTAGTGCTACACAGAAGAGCATTTAAAAATTTTAATAGCATATATTTATCTTCCTATATATATATATAGCACATCAAACCCTAGATTTTCAAGATATTATTTCATAGGACGAATTAAAAAACTTAGAAAGTAAATTAACTTAAAGAAAACCATTTTTAAAGAAAACTATGTAGTAAGCAATAGTAAGATGTTACATCTTCCCAAAATAAAAGTAACAAGCTGACTGCGTTACTTGAGACTAGAGCAGCAAAGAGACTAGAGCAGCAAAGTTCTTGCTTTAAATTTTTCTTTCCTTTTACTTTCTTTTTCTTTTTTCTCCCGCCGGCTTTTTTTTTTTTTTTTTA